>NW_023461644.1:14328-24224 GCF_013731165.1 Rhagoletis pomonella
ACTTATTTTTTGACACTTTCTATTGTTAACGAAATCGCTTGAATTACTTTGCGGTATTGAACTGAAATGTAAGTACTGCCAGTGTGTGAGTATACATGTGGATGTACATATATCAGTGTGCCTATTATTTTTTAAATGTCACTGGTTTTGCTGAGTGATGAGTGTCTGATTGAAGTGGCATAACCTCAAACGAAAATATTTATTTAGTAAAATGAAATACTTGTTAATTGGAAATTCAGGCGTGTCACAATGATTTTATATACTATACCTACATACATACATATGTTTACCCCGTGGGAAATTAAACCCAGGTGTCTTATTCAAAAAAGTGGAATACTTGTGGAATACCTTGGCCATACCAATCTTGACTTTTTCATTTTCGTAAAACGAAGCAGTAAGTTTTTTTTTAAACATAAGAACTTTGTATGTTTCAGAATTAAAATATGAATTTGAAAAATAATCTTTTAGAAGAAAATGAAGCTGATCAGATGATGTGGAGTCGCGAAGTTAGAAAAATCGGATTCACATTTCGAGGAGCATGAAATCTATTCGGAATATCCCTTTAAACAATTTTCTGAGTGCACTGAATTTTTGAGTCTAAAATGAGTTTTTCTCTCATCATATTCCAGACTCTAATATGACTCTTAACTTGGACTCATATTGGCGTTTTCATCTTAGAAGGGAAATATGCTCTCTTCTGGCTCTTTTTTGAGCTCGTAGTGAGGGTTAGGTAAGAGTTCTGAGACTTTTTGACTGTAAAAGGAGTCCGAAGGTTTAGTGGGATAACAACAATAACATATATGGGGGGGACAAAATTTGGCGATTACAAATTTTTCTATGTTATGGGACGAGTTAATCAATTTTACGCCGCCACTGCCGCAGAAATACACTCGCATGCTTGCCATTGCCTGCCGGGGGTCGACCGCTATAAGAAAACTCTTTTTCCGTAGATACCGCACCAATTTATTTTTCGAATATTTATCTATCACTTTCGAGAAGGAGGAAAGAAAATTTCTATTTAAACTTGCTGGTTGCACTTTCGATCATCAGCGATACTCCCGCCTGCATACATGCGAAACATCCACATTTTTTCTATGTTCCACCAAATATTGCCGTATGCACTTTGTATTGATTTGTAATAAATTCTCAATTAAAATAGTACATGTATTTTGTTAGAAAATTACTCTACGAGTACACTGTTGTTTTGACAAAATTAGACAATTTTGATATAAAATGGTGAAACCTATGCGTATTTGTTTGTATTGTATGTGTTTACGTTTGTATATATGTACATATTTATATTTGAATATACTTAAAGCTCTTTTCCCACGCTAACATGAAACTCATCGCGTCACTATTGTCGTGACCATCCCGCCCCAAAAATATGCCGCGGCAAGTTTTTGTTCTTTTTATCCAGTTGCTTTATTTTCATAATAATTTGACAAATCCAAACACGATTTTAGTAAAATTGAAAATAAGAACATATTAACAGACAGTTCTGTAAAGGAGTGGTAAAAAAAAAAATTCCCTCACACTCTTTTATTGAAACTTTGTTGTTATTATATTTTGCTTTCTTACCTTTAATTTGCCTTACCTTTGTTGTCTCCAGCTGTTTTCGTTGTTTACCAATTTCATACTTGTTTGCTTGTTTCGCATAAATGTCACATGATTGTCATTAACAAATGTCCTTAGAAAGCCATTTCACCAACTTACAGCCAAATGCACAGTTCTTGGGATGGCGTGTGCCTAAAAGCCTATTGTACTACTTACTCCCAGCGCAATCACCTTTCGTGCACTGATGATTTTTCAATCATCAAACTGGTTGTCTGTGCGATTTTGTACCCTTGTCAAAGCGCATGTGATGCGATTTATTTTATTTTTTTTAAGACGGACCCTTTTTAAACTTCAAATTATCTGCTCAACTTGTCCAATAACCCATATTTGTTATTACTGTGTTCTAATTTGTTGGTGTTTTGTTGTTGTTATTTCGTCGCACTTCAATACCATTACATACTTGACAAAATCGTTTTTTTTTTGCTTTCCTGTTTAGGGAAGTTCGGGTTGCAGCTGCGTGCTCGTTTCCTTTGTACTTCCTTTTTTGGTGTTGTTTTTTAATGTGTTAATCTCATAATGATTTTTGGAGTAATCTGTTTGATTAATGGTTTCTTTGAGTTTCACGTAGATACCTTTGTATGTATACATTCAAATTTATCATGCCCGTAGACGGCCCCACTATCTTGAGTGTTCTTAGACTAATACGAAAATAATATCACGTACGAGCTGAAGCGCACCCGTTCTTTTCTAAATATTCATTTGTTAATGTTGACTTGTAGATTCTAATTAATTTTTTCGTGCTTACAGTTATGTATTAAAGAATTTTAAGAAAATTGTTAAGCTATGCCTGACTGATTCAATAAGGAGAGGAGTCAAATTTGAACGGCAGTTGTATGGAAGAAGAAAAGGCGAACTTTTCTATGAGCGAAATATATTCACATACATAACCTTAGTGCAACAAAAAAAGTGGAAAGTAGGCTCGAATATACATAACTTTTTCCCTGTATAGCGCTAGAATTGGGAAGATCACTTTTTCATTCAATTGACTGACTAGGCTCATAGAGACCTATTTATTTGTGTGTTTTTTCAGAATGGCTTATAGTGTTATCAAATAAAAGCTAAGCGATTTGACCTTTAACCTTATGAAGGATGAGAAATTTTACCTTAATGTCTCTTAAATAGCTTCCTTTACTTATACAAACTGATTTAATAAGATCGCAGAATTTCTTTTATAATTGAAACATAAAAAAAAACTGCCGATAAGATTTTTTTTTTTATCACATTGTGACATTCAGGCGTGAAACGTAAAAGGAACCGAGTTTCTTTTAATAATGACAAAAGTTTAATTAGTGTTTATTTAAAAATGTTGAAAGTAATAGGAAAAGTTTGTGCATATTTAGAATTATTGCAAAAGTATATTAATTACTTGAAACGTATTTCAGGAGGGCCATTTTTATAAAACCTTTGGATCACTTTTACATGTTGTTCAACTAGGTATCGCTCCATGAATAAATTTGCCCAAGTTTGTACTACAAATAGTCTGAACCATGGCTTGGAAGGGCACTCGTCAAGTGACCTTACCGCACAATAATAGTAGTACCTCTGGTCAGACATCTTTTGGGTAGATAGGCTGAACAATAGCTGGCCGAAGATTAGGATACGTGGAATTGTGAGGGTTTTCCCACACAGGGTATATCTGAGGCGACCAGGGAAGCTTTTGAGACCCACAGAAGTGTACGATGCAAAATAATACATCAGTATGTCGTCGGTTAAAGTACAAAACCGTGTATCAAGATAATGCAAAATGCGAAATTTTACAGGAGGGAACAAAACCTGTGTTTTGCAAAACGGTCTTCTCTCTTATCCCTAAATATATATATGTGTGAGGGATTGAGGCTTGGTGCCAGGAGCTTCTGGCGAGCAAATTTCATTTCTGGCACAGATGGCAGATGCGAGGTTTTGCAGAAGCACGCTACGCAGTATTGCACTTTAAAGGACGATATTTATTTATTTTATGTGGTTTATCATATGTACAAGTTTTTTTTTTAATTAATGCATGCATCAGCTTTCTTAAATATTTATCAGTGCAAATACACATATATATATATGCGTATACTATTAAAAATAAAATCAATGATATGGGATGGTTACGGTCATTTACATACCTACATTTAATTGTGGTCCATTGTGAATACTTGAATAATAGCGGTTTGATAGCAAATGCATGCACTTCTATATATGTATGTATGCACATACGTAAATATATCCCCGCAAAGGAATTCCTATACGATGCATGTTTGTATACGTTTCGACAATTCCTTTGTGAGACTATTTAAAAATTTCATATTGCGGTGGCTGCTTTTTATTATCGCTTTCTCTTTTTTTTTGAGTTATTTGTTAGGCACCGAGCTTTTTTGCTGCAACAGTTAGCTCCATTACGCTCATGCAATCACAACAATCCACTATCCGCACATTACACATGCGCAACTAGCTTGCCCTGAAAACAAAAGTACAAAAACTACAATGGGAGCCAACGAACTGGACACTAACTCCAACGCAGATGAGTAGGACAAACCAGAGCGCACATAAAAAGTGATGGTATAGAACAAACGTATGCATGTAAACTTTTATGAATTAAAAAGTATAAAAAATGGTAAAATAACAAAAGCTATACAAAACTGAAAAGACTGGATATAAAAATAAGTAAATACATGAAAAAGACCGAACAAAATTCATTTAAAAAGAAATTGAATTATTCGAAAGTTGTTATTTCACGCGTTCGCATAAAAAAGTAAATGGTGGAAAGGTGAAATATTTGTGGAAAAACCTATGTACTAGTATATATATATATATATGTATATGTAGGGAAGCTAAAAGAAGATGAGTAAAAATAGGAAATTGTCACGTGAAGCGAACTAAAGTGCACGCACATCAAATAAATTTAGTTTTTTGCGACCAAGTGTCAATTGTTTTACACAAGAACCATTACATACTACATATGTATATGTAAATACACATACATAAAGTCAGTGTCAGTCAAAATCGTACAGTAAATTTTTTTCCATACTTTGAAAGTATTTTGTTTTATTTAAATTCTACTAATTTTTATTAAATATATACATAAATCATACTACAACAAAATCCATAAAACTCAAAGTTTCTAACTTTGTAACAATTAAAAGAATATCATCAAAGTTTTACAATTTTTATTCAGGATTTCTAGAATTTTTTGGCATGTTTTTTTTTTGTTAATGGTGTTGCGCATAAACAAAATCTGTTTTTATATGAAGGAAAATGCGCAACACGCTCGACAAAAAAAAAAATTGCCCAAAGAACAACGGTATTTTGTAGCGACCTGAAACTTGAACTTTATTATACTAAAATTGAATGGGCTATAAAACTGCAAACCCAAAATTATTAAAATTCTGATAAAAAGTGTGAAATTTTGATGAAAATTTGACGATTTTTTTCGATCTTTACAAACTTAAAAATTTAGGGTTTTATTGATTTTTTTGTAGTAACTATATTTTTATTAATAATATTTAAATAAAACAAAATATTTTCATAATATGGAAAATTATTAACTGTACGATTTTGACTGACACTCACTGTTTGTTTAAATAGCAGAGTTGGTGGTAGTGCACTAAAATTTTCAGTCAACGCTAATAGCTAGTGCTAGCGCTCGAGTTTTCACTACTACATACTCTTGATGTTTCGTGGCGAGTTGAAATCAGCCTCACAATAAAGTACCATCGAATGAAATATTAAAAGAAAATCCTCTAAAATTAACAAACGAATAGTGAAACGGATCAGCGTACGTGGATTTCTATGTTACAGTCTGAGATACCAAAGCACTGTACAGCAGCATCATAGCCGGTGATAGGTCACAGGTGGCACCTAGCATCTTCTTGAAAGCATACAAAGCATTACTAGGCTGTTTCATGCTTTCCCCAACATTGCGCTCTCAGAGTAATTTGTTGGCCAATATCATTCTGAACTACTTCGCTTGATTCTTTAAAATTCGTTCGATGTTGCTAAGAAAGCGGTTGTTTTCACGTCCATTTTTTCTTTGTTTGCACCAGTCCCGAGCTAGTTGCCCAACGGCGGATTTTCCTTTGCCTTTTGCCTTTAGTTATTACTGAAGCGCTGACTCTGTGAACCTGCCATTAGAGAGACTGTCTACTGCCTTTGGGTCTTTGATTTGTGCCTCAAGAATATTTTCTATCGTTTTTAGTAGAAATGAGATTCAACTGACTTTCAAGTTTCGAAAGTTCGTTTTATCTTCCTTGAGTTCCTCTCTCAAAGATAAGTACAAGCACATAGTTCAGACTCAGCAATCTTGGATTTCTTTCGTGTAGTCTTTTCAGGATTCTATCTGTACCCCTCCAACATAATTCATTATCATCTAGATTGGCCAATTTAAAGCACTCATGCACCGTACGTCTTAGCGATCGCAAGTTCCTGTTCCACTGGAGTGCCTTTGACATATCTTTTAATTGTATTGGGGAGCAAGATATGTAAAATAAGCGGCATTGAAAGTAGTTGTTAGTAGATTAAGCTGTAAGTAATATGTATGCCGCAATTTATTCCAGGTCGGTGGCTGCTCTTTTTATTAACGGTTGAAGCTTCGTTTTCTTCAATTTCTTTAATTCCTGTGCGCTTTTAGCTCCCTCCAGCTTTACCCGAATTGCTTATTAATCTTCTCTTTGTTTCGCATGACATCCCGGGAGACTTGCCTTTGCAATATTGCCGTCTTGTTGGCGCAAAGTGTGGCCTATCAACTCCTATTTCTGTATATGAATCCAGATTTCAAGGGGTCCTGTGTTGACTTTACTGGGAATTTTAGATTGTTTTTTGGCCGAGAAATTCATATTATTATTCTAAGACATCTGTTTACGAAAACGGACAAGCGCCTGCTTATACTCAATAGTTACCACGCACTGCTTCCGCAGTCTCGCAGTATACAGTGTCGTTTACCTTCGAAATCATTGCACTGGGTGTGCGCGCAATACGTCCGTAAGTCAGTCGAAGTGGCTGGGAGCTGGACTTTACTCCCCAATTAGATATTAAAACACAAAGGCATTTTTAAACGCTACCGCCTTCACAGTGCCTTAGCTGCACCTTGTATGAGTAGATAAATTTGTGCTTATATTTCCAGTAAAAATAAACAAAAAAATTACATTTCGCCTGCATTTTTCTTTTTTATCAAGCAGTGGCGCCTTTATGTATTGGCATCACTCTTCTCCAACTTTATTCTTTAAAAAAATTGTTAATACATACCTAGATACGTATGCACACCAATTGCTATTTTGAATGTACATACTTACATGTACATATACATTTGGATGACTCACCATAAAATATTAAGTTTTACGTCAACTGAATTGATGTGAAAATGCATAAAAAATAGAGTTTTTTTATAAATACAATTATTTTTTTTTTAATATTTTTCCTAAAAATTATCTCAGATTAAAGAATAAGAGTTTAAATTTAAAAGTTTTGTTAGATTTTTTTAAAAACTCTATCAACGGAATTAAAACAAAGAGATTTTTGAAAGTATTTTGATGCTCAAATCTTTATATTTTTCTTAAAATATAGGAAAATATGACCAATTTTCTTTTTTTTTTTGTATGGACAGTGATGAACCCTAGTATACATACATACAAATACAAACTTTTTCTTTATGTGCGTGGCGTTCGCCATTTTCAGGACGCCATTTGGGACTTGACTTTGCGGGTATTAAATTATACATCATTTCACAACAAATGATGGTCGTTATTCTTACTGAAAGGCTGCCGCCCCCTCGCTCAGTGAGCTACAGGTTGACGCCAGAAAGTTTTACATACACATTTCTGTTTACCTAAATGTACGTATTTGTGTGTGTACTCTCAGCAGTGTTGCTTCAAAAGCAGTTGATAAAGCCATCAGCCATTATTTGTACCGTTTTTTACCACGTTTTTTGTTGTTGTTGTAATGCCTATACTTCTGCACTGTTGTTGTTTTGGAGTGGCGCGAGTTCATATAGAGCAGATGTACTTAGAGTTATTGATATGTTTACTTTGGTATGAGGGATTTAATAGTGTTTTGTCATCTAAGGGGTTTCACACATACTTGCTGGCAGCACGGTTTGGCAACATGTTTGCTCATAATGTATGTACACAATTACATATAAATACTATATACACTTTCACAGTTAACCAAAGTACATATTTGCTTTTTCTTAATTACTTTATCTTATTTATGCCTGCTTACCTACAATTTGCAATTTTAACGCTGACAAATACTTAAATATTAACATTCTACTTGCTACTTAACTATGTACATATACTACTCGTATCATCACCTTGGCTGGCAGTATCTAGTACGACACGGCGTATACGTAATTTCAATTAATTGCATGTTAAACAGTAAACGAACTCCTTGCGTTGCTCTCATTGCTGTGTTATACCTGTTTCTACATACATACATATAGAAGGCAGGCATTATCGTTCTTACAGAATACTTGTATATATTGTACAAATATACATATGTACACATTTATAGACTAAAGAAGTGGTTTCGATCAACTCTTAACCCAGAGAAAAATCATTATATTTTTTGGTAAGTTTTGAAAATTGCGAGGATTAAATTGTAAACTCATTGAGTAAAACCGTTCACGTTAAGAGAAAATTTTCCATAAAATAACAAAAACCATCAGCATTAGCAGCACTTCATGCTGATTTGAAGGGAATTTAAGTTTACTTGCAAGAAAGGCAGTAAATTTCATTGAATCTTCTTTAAAATTTAAAATACATAAGGACAAGAAAATGGAAAAAAGAGCAATTCAAGTGAATATCAGCACCGCAAAAAAGTTTGATGATATTTCTATGGTATGTTCATTAGGGATGGTCCAAAAGAAGTTATACCCCTTTTTTTCTTTGGAGGTCGCTCAAAGCGCTCAAAGTTTTCCTTGTAGTTAATATGGGGGAAAAAAATTTTCGTAGAAATGGTATAAAATTCTTGAAAATTAATATTTCTCTATCGAAGTACTTTGTTCGTCTGTTTATATAACAATTTTTTAATACTAATAATTTTTTTCTAGCACCCCTAAAAACCCAAAAAATGCAAAGGGAGACCCATAAAAATTGCTCGTATTAGCCAATGCTAAAATAAACAATTGGATGTTATTACTGGAGATCTCCCGAAGAGAAACAGAGTTTTACAATTTAAAAATATCCATTTCCACGAAAGATAGTTTTTCCTCTCACAAAACACCGGAAAATTTGAGCGCTTCGAGCGACCTGTAAATTAATTTTTTTTTTCACTGTTTATTTTTTTCGGTATAGAACAATTATACTTTTCTCATGCATTTTTGAACCATCCTACATATTCATATCATTCAAGATTTGTAAACTAACGCCAAAATTCATAAAAAATAAAGAATACTTCAACTGCTTTATAAATCGAAAATTTGTATAAAAATGTCACTTTATAGAGCTCTATAAATCTATTTTATTTTTTAAGAATAAGCCCATACGTATGTAATTGTTTCTACTTTTCAAAAATAATCTGATTTTGACAACATATGATACTAGTTTTGCCACACATGGGCTTTTCCTAACAAAAATGGTAGGTTTTTATCCATTTGGTACGTTGGTAGGCTAGATTGAATTTTGGTAGGATAATCTGTGGTGTAGTGGTAAGCAGTGCGCGCTTCCATTCCACAATGCCTGGGTTCAAACCCTGGTCAAAGCAACATCGCGAAAATATAGAAAAAAGGTTTTTCTTAACAGCGGTCGTCCCTCGGCAGGCAATGGCAAACCTCCGAGTGTATTTCTGCCATGAAAACAGCTTCTCATAAAAAAAAATACAATCGCCGTTCGGAGTCGGCGTAAAACTGTAGGTCCCTCCGCTTTGGGTGACAATATCAAGGCGCAGGCCACAAATCGGAGGAGAAGCTCGGCCAAACACTAACATATGTGTACATACATATATGCAGTGACTCAAACAAATGACCACGTGATTTTCTTCAACTATTCGTAATATTTTTCGAGCCAATTTTTTTATTGTTATTTTTATATAAAAATATCGTCTAAGTTTTTACCAAAATCGGGTCAATCACAGATTCAAACTATACAAAATTTATGAAAATTCTAAAACTTTTGATCAAAATTTAAACTTTTTATTCTGAACTTTTAGAAAATTTTTGGGTATGCGGCGTAGCGAGACGTGGTGTTCGCGCCGGTCGCGCGATGTACGCGGGGCACGAGGGCAAGGGCCGCCGCGAAGCTAAGCAAATTTGAAAGAGCAATAATGTCAATGGATCTTATTTCGCTTTTAAAAAGTTAATAATGTCAATTGAC
>NW_023461645.1:0-24221 GCF_013731165.1 Rhagoletis pomonella
TAAAAAAATTTGCGAAAGTGGTAAACAATCTCACTTTGAAATGGGAGATCTATTGATATGAACGACAATGTACATACGTAAATGTATCACTAAGCCTCCGAAATGTGTAGTTATGCATTGATTTTTTTTTAATTTCCCATGTTCTTCATTTTTAATATTTTTCGTTTAGTTTTTATGTAAGTACTATGTCTCATACTCGATAAACCATTTAAATTCAAATTCCTAACTGTGCTGCAAACTTATAGAACTCTAAAAACTGTCTTCAAAATTTCAAATTTTTAATCAGATAGTTTTTATAAATATTTCGAGTATTCTGTTTTGTAGTCCATAAAATTTTAGTGTAGTAAAATGTATCTTGCATCTTAAACGAAAATATTTAAATAGGAGAATGCCTTCAAGAGCGTGCGTAAAAAGAGTTATAAAAAATCAGCGCGATTAATTATACTAAAATTTAATGGGCTACAGAACTGCATACTTATAAACTCTGATTTAAAATATTGAAGTTTTTATAACAGTTTCTAGAATTCTACTAAATTTCCAACACAGTTAGAAACGTGAATTTATTTGTTTATGTTATAATACTTATGAGCCATCCTTAAATAAAAAATTTACGAAAAATATTTAGCATGAAAACTATTGTGAATACTCAAAATTCTATATTTCTTATGAGATGCCGGAAAGTCTATGTATTACATTTCAATAAATTTAATGCAATTTAACTCTGAGTTATCACAAATAATCATTCAATATATCACCGTTTTTCTCATTTCTTGACAAGACTTAGTTCAGATTTTTAATTATAGGTATCCCAAAAATACCCATTATACGTAACAAATATAAATTACTTTTAAGAATAACGGTTTTAGAAAATAAAGGAATAATTGACTCTTTATGTTCCTAAATTTAAAGCACAGTTTGCGTCAAAAAGTAAATTAGTTCAAAACAAATAGCTCTTCAAACATATAATGAAGTATTTTTATTTACAAAATTGTATGCGTGCTTATTTAAAGAAAAGGCTCTATACTATACCTATTAGAACCAGCTCAAAACTAACCACATTTTTTCTAGCCCAGAGGTGACCCTTTTTGAACTATCTAAGAACTGTGGTTATATGAACTGTATCAGAACCATCTAAGCCAGAGTTAGCTCAGAACAAGTTCAAAAGTTCTGCAGAGGGCGACAATTGTCACTTCGTAGGACATCGCCATGTAAAAAAAAAACAGTTGCAAGCATTGAGTTGGGATAGATGAAGAACCAGTACCGTCCCTTTTCAGGCTAGCTCGGCGCAAATTCTGAACCAGTTTGATTTGCTGCAGGGCACTATATTTGTGAGTGAAATCCTAAATGGCTGGAAGGATTTTAACAAAGTTCTGTGTGTGTGTTTGAGTAGGTCTCTGGATAGTCTAGTTTCACAATTTAATCCGCCAGTTGGCGCTGGAGTTGGGTTATTTCTAAAAACATTTTTTATGATCCGATTCGGCGAATATTCAAAACATGTATTGGAAACGGTAAAGGCAGTCCAATTGCAAAAAAGAGCTGTCAGGTGATGCTGAGGTCGAGTTATTACTAAAAACCGACCAGTGAGAAAAGGTGCCGTGGATGTCAGAGTAAATCGACCTGTTGCACCATTGAGCATATCGAACTCTCGTGTGTTACGATTGGCCCAATGGATGTGTTTCGCCAATATTATTATAAGTTAAAGCTTCATTCGGACACACCCGGTTGAGTGGTGCAGTGGTAAATCTCAAACCACTACCTGTCGAAATACGTTAAAAGCCAGTTTCATAAAAGCAATTTAATGAAAACTTATCTTTTTAATTGAATTTAATATAGAACCTGACAGAAAAAAGTAATTTTTCACTTAAATTGCTTTCGTGTCACATAACGCTTTCCAGCAGTTCCGTTTACTCTTCTGTATCTCGGCCCCAAGTGCTTTCTTAGCGCTTTTGTAGGCTGCTGCTCTGGCCAGCGCCTCAGGTCTGCCACAAGCACGCGTTGCGAGTCTGCGCATTCTATAGCAGGCCCTTCGCAGCTCTGCAATTCGGTCATTCCACCAGTACACCTGCTTTTTACCTGACCATGCTCTCCTCTCCGGCATTGAGGCTTTGCATGTCCGGTGTATGCAGCGCATCGTTTCTTCCGCCAGCTCAGCACAAGACGCCCTGTTGTGGATCTCTCCCGTTGTGGGTGAAATGCCTTGTGAATCTGCTAAGACTGATGTGTCTGACTTGCGAGCATCGACCCTAGACGGGTTCCATCCTGGTTTCCTGCGAGGGATACTACATGTTTGCCCTCGTGTTGTGTCAGTTGCTTGGAAGGTGATGTAGTTATGGTCGCTACCACTCAGGTCTTCCATCACTCTCCATCCGTCAGAAGAAAGCTTTCCGAGACCAGGGATATGCCAGGGATCGAGTATCCAAAACCCGGCCTTCGATATGTAGGGGTCGTTCCGGTATTGAGGATGGTCAGGCCAATGCGGGCTGCCATTTCAAGGACCAGTCTTCCCAGGTGTTTGTTTGGGGCATAACCCATTCCACAGCTCTTGCGTTGAAATCTCCAGCAACAATTATGTGGCCGGTTATATCACGCAACTTATCTTGAAGGCCTTCGAACTTTTCCCTGAAGACAAGGACTGTGTCATTTGGCGACAGGTAGCAGCTCACCAGAGTGATTTGCGCCATTTTCTCCCAGATGTAGCAACGTCTGACCCCGCTGCTCTCTGCGCGATGGTTGGGTTTAGCACTCCATATCGCGGCCGAGCCTGATTGGTCAACATAGCAGGTTTCCTTTGTTCTATAGAGTTCACTGATGACGAAAGCGTCTGCTCTTTGTTCAAGAACCAATTGGTTTTGCTTTACATGCAGAGGCTATGTGGCCCTGCTGACCACATTTCCAGCATGAACTGCTTCTGTCTGGGCCCTTGCATGCCGCCTTTTTGTGACCATAACCCAGGATCACCTTTGGATATCCGCGAGCTCTCGGATACGGCAGATAATCCAACCTACTCTCAACTTTCCCTTTTCAATAAGAGTCCGGCCTGACAGTTCGTCGTTTTCCACCACGGCCATTCTTTGTTCTGGCGAGTTTACAGCGAGGTGAGAGACGCTAAGTTGGCCAACTCTGCATAGGTTTTGCTGGTTTAATGATGAGTTTGGCGAGACTTTTTTTTTTCTCAGCCTTTTCTTTTTTTTCCGGCTGGTCGCCTCGCCCTTATTGGCCAGGGGTTGACCTGGCGCGGGCCCTGGCTTGAGTTTTCTGCGTTTACCAACCGTTGTCCATTAGTTATTTCGTGCGGTTTTCTGCGCTTTTTTCTTTTCCGGCTCGCCTGTAAAGGAGTCAGGCCAAGGTCGAGCCATCTTTTGTGAGTCAGGGCCAGTTTTCCGCAGCTTGGAAAGGGTAGGCCTTTTCCGGCGTTGCTCTCGGAGATCGCTTAGTATATTTACGCTCTCCTCGATTTGGGCCATACCCGTCTTAATGTCCTTCGACACATTTTTCTACTTGGAGACAGCACTCTGCATCTTCTTCAAGACAAGCCGAATTAGGGCCAACTGCTCATCTTCAATGCCTTCGCGAATTCCCAAGCTTTCGGTGATGTGCTTGTCGCTGCTTGCAGCAGATGGTGTTCGATGACGACCACCGCGGCTGCCGGCAGTTGTCGTTGGGGAAGGTATAGCCTTCTGCGCCACGTCAGCAGCTTTCTCCGTACTCGAAGAGCCGGCTTTTGCCTGCAGAGGAGTTTGCGGCGGGGAGCGCACAACTTTAGTGCTGTTTCTGAATGCGCGGCATTCTTCCTCCAGAACATCTATGTCTGTTTCAATTGTCTTTGTTTGTTCATTTCGATTGGGTCTCCGCTTCAAGCCGCTTTCTCCACACGTAGAACAGTCGCTTTAAGTATCCCGAAGTTCCCTTCTCTCAAAGGAGCAGACCATCGCGAGGGTTGTCACAAGTTCTTATGGGAAATTGTGTTCAGAGCCAAGACAGCGCAAAACTAGGAGTAAATCTCAACTGGACCTGTGCGACCAACTAAATGGCGACGTATATTGAACGCACATTAAGAACTATCAGGGATTTAACGAGACGGAGGCCATTGCAGCAGCCATGTCTGTGAAGTGTCACCCTCACATACTAAAGTGGCGGAATACTGCTCTCGCCAGCCCAATGTCGAACAAATCATATACATTCTCCAGTATGCCATGAACAGGATCTAACTGATCTCAGGAGATTCATCAGGCATATCTGCTCTTTTAAAACAGGCCCTCGTCTCCTGCCGCTCTTGGTCTGGGACGGCTTATTGGTTATTCGCAGCTAACCTACCGGAGTAGGCCGTTCACGATCCGCCCTTTGTGACCCTGGTAAGGTCCTGAGCTTAGTCTTTACCATTATTACTATTATTATTTTTGTTTTTATTATTATTATTTTTATTATTAAAAGCACTGAATTACCACTTATATTTACGCTGACCATATTTATGGGAGCCAAATACGGGACAATGTTCCAATTTTTTTCACAAAAAACTTACAGATCTTAAACAGCATTCTTATAGTAACATCACAAATATGTAGGATATTTCTCTCGAGATTTTTACCCCGCAAAATTTGTAAAAAAATCGTGAAATTTTAGTGTAATAAAGTGAAAAGTGCAGTCGATGAGACTTACCGTTAATTTTTGTATTTTTTTTGTTGCCGGTGCTACGCATTATTTTCATACAAATTATGTTCGACAATTTTTAAAAGAGAAGCAAAAGAGCAACACTTTCCACACGTGTTTTCCGATTGTCTTGCTTCATGAAAATCAGCGACTATGTCAGCTGACACGACCTATGTATCTTATGTTAACTACAGCAAAAAAAATATCTTTCTATAAAGTACTGCATAGTTCTTTTAGAAGATGCGTTAAAAGATGCACGCAATTTTTAACAGAAATGTTCTCCGAAAGCATCGCAAACATTCAAGTATGCTTTAAATTTCGCTAATATATTAAACGACTATTATTTTATCTCCAACACTTCTCGCTACATCCTATAACTAAGCGCCCGTTATTACAAAGAAAATATCCATCATGTTCTCTTCACATTACTTAGCCTTCACATCTTCCAGCTGAAGCAGTATCAATGGAAATTTAAAAAAATTTATGCACAAATATTTTGGAGACCGTTAGACTCACCTTTGCTTAGCTACCTTATAGCAATAAAGTATCAGATAAAAATATGCTATAAAACAAAAAAATTTAAAATGAAAAAATCCTTGTCACTATTAGTTGAACCCGAGACCACCATTGACACACCAGGGTAAAAATTAATTCTTGAATTTATTTTCAAAATTGTTATATTTATTATTAAAATTTTAAATATCGAAGTTTAACAAAAAAAAATATAAGTAGAGTTCACTTTTTGATGCGAAAATGCGAAAGACAAAAATTAGCGTTTATTTTGTTGCTTTGCTGTGCGTTTGTGCGAAACGGCGCCATAACGGTGACGTATGTTTGTTGCAAAAAACTGCCGATCAAAAAGTGAACTCTAGTATAGTGATTTTCAAACTGTTAAAGACACTGCTTAGTCGACACGATAGTAAGTAAGAAAAATACATGAATCAGTGTCTGAACGACTATCGTGTCAAAGTTACATGATGCATGCCCTGTTCATAGAGAAAATTACAATCATATACCAATATCCCCTAAAACTGGCTCATAGGCATGCCATTTTAATGAGAGGTTAAAGCTCCGAAATACCAGACACCGAATACGGGACAAATATAGGGCATCAAAAGAAATACAGAACATTTGGCGTTCCGTATAAAGTAAATAATTTACCAGGACAATGGGTCAAAAAAGAGGACTGTCCCGTATAATACAGGACGGATGGTCACCGTAATTTATATTATGGAATTGTCCAGACTTCATTTATAAAAAACTCTTGATACAAAATTTCTATGGAAGTGAAGTGTTTTTGATAATGAGGAAATGATGAAGTGTTTATAAATAAACTGAAGTGAAAACGACAGTATTTTCCTTATATTACAGGTGGGAAACAAATCCCCAGTGAAAAGATGTCTAGGTCATATAAAGAAGAGGCAGAAGGGTGAAAAATTTACGATGCAAGTATTCCGATACCTAGTAGCGAAGGTACAATCTACTACTGAGGAGGCAATGGGGGCCGTCTCCAAGCCACTTTGGCCGCTAGGTCATAAACCCGGTCTTATTCAAACAACTACCTCCAAGCCTTTTAAGTTTATTTCAGGTCCATTAAATAAGTTGTTTAATTTTAACGGGATTTGCTAAATGTTTTGAACGATTTAGGTAAATTTTATTTTCGGTCGCGGCAACACTGTACTGAATACCAGGGTTAGAGATATCAAATCAATATTTTGAGGTTGGCATAGAGGAGCAGTTTTACGCGAAAATTCCACATCTCACTTTGAGCCCTTATTGCATCTACCTCTAAAATTGCATATAACTTCAGCAATTCGGCATTCGAAGTATTATTAGTGCGTACCACTATAGTAGTTTTATCAAATCTAAAATGCTCAGGCCTATCACAGAATCCATCGTAGCTTCGATTTTCGTGAAAGTGCTATCACAGAGTCTGAATGGCTACGAACGTAAATTTGAAATTCGTAGAGAGCCTTCATTGAATTCGTTCGTAATGAAGATTCGTACAGGTACTCTACGACGAGTTAATGCTGTCGGAACAAAATTTAAAAGCACCGAATCTTAAAATTAATCTAAAAAAGCTGCATTATTGTTAATAATAAATATTTATTATACTCCAAATTTGTTACTAGTTTGATATAATTGCATATATATATTTGTGTAAACCTAGACACCAAATAACAATATCATACATACAATCATACATACATTTATTTCATATTACATTTTCTACGATGGATTCTGTGATAGCCCTGAGTCAGGGCGTAGCCAGGTAGGGGCAGGGGGGTGCTCGAGCCCCCCCCCCCTAACTTTGAAATTTTCCTTATATATATATAAAATAGTACCCTGAAATGCCAGCTTAATAGGGTCGAGCCCCCCCCCTAAATTTCATTCTGGCTACGCCGATGGACTATGTTAACGTTAATAATATTATAACCGTAACAAGTTGATCTACTTTCATGATAGTATGAAGTCGATTTTCAATTCGCTAGCGCTATTCGTTGCCAGCCCATTTTCGATTTTCTTTCATGATAAAGTGGATTCTACATCCCGAGGATATTCCTTTCCGAGTTTTCTTGCGTTAAGAATGATTTCGCGACAATGCATAGTGGCATGAATTTCTGTCATTAAGCGTTGTCATCAATATACATATCTATCGCTGAAATAAATGATTGCGTACGAAATTTGTATTTGAAAGTTGTATCGTCGATGCTTTTGAGCCGATAGGTTGCAAGCGTACATTTTATTATCTGACACGAAATGATTCATAGTCGGGAATAGTATTCTTCGTACGTTTTTGGATCCCACAAAAGTTCGTAAAGATTTAAAAAAATCAACCCTTATACGAATATAAAGAACCAGAACTTTTATTGTGTTTGGCCCACCGTTGTATCAAGACCCCTGGATCATTTAGGAATCAATTTATATTTTAAATCGCATAGTCATCGTGATCGGAACTGTGCTAAAGGTTCAAATTTCAACAAGTTAGTTTAAAATCGATTGGAAATTTCCGCGCGATAAGCAAGTTAAATAAAAGCTTGTAAAGAAAATAAAAATATGTCAAGATATAGATGGGTAGTGTTTTAGCATTTTTGAAATTTTGTTTGTAACGCCAAAAAAACTAAAGAATGTGAGCATGGTGTCTGGAAAAAAATGTTCTTTAAGATTTTACCAAAAATTTTGACAACAAAACTTTTTTTGATATTTAGAGTTTTCAAAATGTTGGGCTTAGAGTGGGAAAACTAAAAGTCATAAATACAAAATTTCACGTTTTAACTCACGCCTCTCTCTACGAACGGTACATTTCCAAAGAAATACTAAAATTGGCGTGATATCGAGGAATAAGTTTAGTGGCGTTTGGCGCTGAACCCATAGAACCAAGAGGCTTAAATTTTGGAGAATTTAATAGATGCGATTTAGAACAAAATTTTTTATTGCGAATAATTTCGCGTATGTATAAAATTTCCTTTTATCGGGTTAAAAAATTCTCATTTTTGAAACTATATTTTCCTCTTGTATCAATTAAATATTAAAGATATCTACATACTTATGTTAAATTTTCTTTTATCGGGTTAAAAAATTCTCATTTTTGAAACTATATTTTCCTCTTGTATCAATTAAATATTAAAGATAACTACATACTTATGTATGTATATTCTTTGTTTCTTATTAAAAATAAATAAATAAAGTGCTTTAAACACTGCGGGAAAATCAGTTGGGATAATACCCTTAAAATGGTAGAATTTCTTTCCTTGGTTCAAATAAAAAAAATCTTTAAAGGAGTTAAAACGAGTTTAACAATGAGTTGTATAAAAAACTAAACAGCCTTATTATGTATCACGAGCGATGGGCAACACGAACGATTCGTCTTCATAGGAATGCTTCAAAAATTAGTCCAGCGGCATCATTATTGCCGGTTTAAACGCAACCGAGACGATTGTAACGTAATCGATGAAAAGCAAGACGAAGACGACCGACAGAGTAATAAAATCGCAATCAGATACGTTGTCGTCTGCAGACGAATCGTTCTTGTTGCTATAGTTCGTGAAACATATGAGGGATTGACAAAGGTGTCGTAAGTGTCGTATTGTTGTGTTTCGTAGTTTTTAAAAGCTTAAATAAATGTTTAGAGAACTTTAAACAAAACCAATTATTTTTTAATACTGCGAAAATTCATAATATGACTTTGATGGTTCTTTGCGAACCCCCTTAATATATTTTTTTGGCCTTTAAAGTTTACGACATACAACAATACGACACTTACGACACCGTTGTGAATACGCAAATAATAAGGCAGTAAGAGTGCGAAATTTTGTCTGTTCTTTGGGTGAAATAGTTAATTCTTCTTTGGGGACTCTTTGTTTTGCTTAACTACATAAATTTTTCCAAATGTAGGAAAATATAGTATGTCGTATAATATGTTATTATGTCGTAGTGCCTTAAAGTCGTCAAATTTTTCAATGTAAAATAACTGTTGAATTGGTTTTACCGGATTCGCAGGGTACAATAAGAGCTAACTATATATTTTCTATAGGTTTAAAATATGTTAGTTACAAATTCCCTAAGAGTCCTAGCCGTGGTAAATTTAAACATGGTAGTTTAGCCAATATAACGGCTATGACTAGGGAAAGGTGCGTCCTTTTGTATAAAACATAGTCCCCACGCACCACGTACATATGTATGTATGTATGTATGTACATACGTGTTATTATCTCTATGCATAAATATTAATGTGTCTTACGAATAAGCTTGTGGCAAAGTTATAGAAGTTATAAATACATATTAGTTATACGCGCCCAGCACTCTTCACTTATAAATTTCGTACAGATATTTAAGTGGATATATATCGCTCAGAAACATAAATATAATACATTAAAATGGAGCGTATATGACGTTACTACAATTAAATTAGCTCTGAATCAAATACATATGTATAAGGTCTGATATTAATTGCTAATTAACTGCAGCAAGCATTTATCTACGCAAGTAAGAGGGTGTGTATGTATGTATGTATGTATATGTGCAAATGTTTTACGTGATTCAAGCAAATATTTATGTATGTATGTAACGGGTGATTTTTTTGAGGTTAGGATTTTCATGCATTAGTATTTGACAGATCACGTGGGATTTCAGACATGGTGTCAAAGAGAAAGATGCTCAGTATGCTTTGAAATTTCATCATGAATAGACTTACTAACGAGCAACGCTTGCAAATCATTGAATTTTATTACCAAAATCAGTGTTCGGTTCGAAATGTGAAAATCCGCTTTTTTATCGACAAATTTTGTTCAGCGATGAGGCTCATTTCTGGTTGAATGGCTTCGTAAATAAGCAAAATTGCCGCATTTGGAGTGAAGAGCAACCAGAAGCCGTTCAAGAACTGCCCATGCATCCCGAAAAATGCACTGTTTGGTGTGGTTTGTACGCTGGTGGAATCATTGGACCGTATTTTTTCAAAGATGCTGTTGGACACAACGTTACGGTGAATGGCGATCGCTATCGTTCGATGCTAACAAACTTTTTGTTGCCAAAAATGGAAGAACTGAACTTGGTTGACATGTGGTTTCAACAAGATGGCGCTACATGCCACACAGCTCGCGATTCTATGGCCATTTTGAGGGAAAACTTCGGAGAACAATTCATCTCAAGAAATGGACCGGTAAGTTGGCCACCAAGATCATGCGATTTGACGCCTTTAGACTATTTTTTGTGGGGCTACGTCAAGTCTAAAGTCTACAGAAATAAGCCAGCAACTATTCCAGCTTTGGAAGACAACATTTCCGAAGAAATTCGGGCTATTCCGGCCGAAATGCTCGAAAAAGTTGCCCAAAATTGGACTTTCCGAATGGACCACCTAAGACGCAGCCGCGGTCAACATTTAAATGAAATTATCTTCAAAAAGTAAATGTCATGGACCAATCTAACGTTTCAAATAAAGAACCGATGAGATTTTGCAAATTTTATGCGTTTTTTTTTAAAAAAAAGTTATCAAGCTCTTAAAAAATCACCCGTTATATAGAACTTTATCTGTAATAATTATTGTCTTGTAGACGTGAGGTAAATATTCAACAACGGGGATTCACAGACTGGATCCTTTATACCAGGCTTTGCCAAAGTGGGTGCCGCGGCACCCCAGCGAGCGTATGCCTAGGGTGCCGCTAGTGGCTAGAGTATACTAGTGGTGCGGGCAAATTCTTTAAACTTTCCATATACAACGTAAGCGGTTTGATCTAACTTCAACATGGTGGCCAGAAAATCAAAAAATTTTGATTTTTAGTACTAGAGACTCACACCACTAGCAACGAAATTTTTTTTTATTTGGTGAAATGTATATTTTAGAATTGATAGCAATTTGCATTACTCAGAAAAACGTATGTAACTTCGAAGTTAACGCTAAGAAAATTGATAACAGCCGGTTTCACCAGCAATTTAAATGAAAAATGATTTTTTATTTTCTGTCAATTTCCATATAAAATTAAAAAAATTTAAATCATTTTTCAGTTAAATTGCTGTCCTGAAATTGGCTGTAAAGGTTATTTTCTTATCGTTAACGTGCATTATCAGCGTTAACTTGGAAGGTTTAGAAAAAACCATTGTCGAATATTTTCCCAACATTGACTCTGAGGATGTCTACAGCTGGAAAACAAACCCGTTTTCATGTGACCCGAAAAGTAAACCTGCTGAAGACAGTCAAGAGAGTTCTGGATGCAGGTGTATGCAGAAAACACCACAATATATACAGTAATAAACCTTTTTGAGTATTCCTCGGGGGTAAAATCTGATCAGGGTTGATAATGAGAAGGAGCATGAATTTTGCCGATTCAGAGTTGCATACAAATTTACTGTGGTAGGAAAGGGAGCAACAACCGTACTATGGCAGAGTGGCACATATAATTTTGTAAAAAAACACTCCTCTTATAATTATAAGAGATAATTGCTATTTATTTTGCAATATTCCGATATCCAGTGTGTATTCAGAAGCAGTGGCATGTGAGCCTCACTAAAATCACTAAAATCGTTGAATTCGCTGGCTGAACTTATGATCACCTTAACCTTCGGAGTCTCCAAGCAAATGCGTGTCCTGAGTTTATACGGTAGCCATTCATAGCAATTACTATTGTATATGTTTATAACTCATATTTGTGACATTCTATACTTTGATGTTCAGTATTTTTGAGGAGCTCCGAGTAATGGTCGCTCAAACTTGGGTGTGCTTGGGGTGCTCTCTGGGCGGATGCGCTGGCAGGCTTTGGAGTCTCTATAACTATACAAACTTTTGTTTTTGTTTTGGAATAAAGACTTAAATATATATTTCGGAAATTTAGAATTTTCCTTGATAAATTCACAAACTTCACGTTTTTCATAAAAATATAATCTTACAATGGATATTTTATTGATTTTAAACTTACATTTATGAAAACTCCATTCAGGGCTATAATTACGATTTAAGTTTCCAGTTTAAGAAAGACATGCAATAATTATGTACTTTACTATTGATATTATTCTCAATTGAGCATTGATATTATATTTAACCAAAATTTTGTTCATAAGTAACACAATTATATATATTTTATCCTCGAAAAGAACTTTTTCTAATAATGAGGCGAAATTCCCCACAGTAAGTGTTGCCGTGCGCGCAAAACGAAAACGTTGCACACAACCCAAAAGTACTCCTCGGGGACCAATTGGCAAAAAACCTGCGAAAAGGTTTATTACTGTATATACTGTGGAAACCGACTTCAATTCCCATGTAAAAATTTAAGATTATCGTTGATCTTTTCATGATCCAATGATCGGATGTAAACCAAATTAGAATCGGACCACCTGTGAGGTTACACCTTTCCTTAAAAAAAAAATAATTACAGTAATCGGTTAACGTGGTCCAAAGTTATGCGGTACCATACATTAAAAGAAATAATAATAAAAAATATTTCGACGAATTGATAACCTTCTCCTTTTTGTGAAGTTGGTTAAAAGCAAATGCACCAGCACGCTTTCAGCGTCAAATGATTTCAGGGTCAAAGCTCCCAATAAACTTAAAGGAAATAATGAAATCATCATAACAATTTCAGTCCTCACATTAAAGCTAAATGAGCATAAAGTTTGCATTGTGTGTTGCATTCTTATTCTCGTAGACATTTGAAGGGTAGGGGTGCCGCGAAATTTGTTTAGCACAACAAGGGTGCCGCGAGAAAAAAGTTTGGGAACCCCTGCTTTATACACACGTACAGAAAGCACACACGTGCTCCCGCAAACGTTGGTAAACATAGATTCCCTGCAGGAAACCTAAAATAAAATGTACGAAGGCCTCTGTAAACATTTTCTGAAGACCTGGATTGCTGGTTAGCTAATCTAAAACCATTAATCGCATTAAATCTATGACATATGTAGATGTAGATATGTATGTAAATACATAATGCTTTATTACGTAGCGTAACTATCATTTAAAAAGGCCCTATTTGATTAAAGTGAAACTTAACAGAAGCAAATAACTTATTAAATTTTCACAGCTTGCAGAGCTGTACTAAAGATGTGAGAGCCAACTACACTGAGAAAAGAGTTTAGTTGCCCATTTTCGACAATATTTGGAAACTAAAAGTAAGGTGACAGGTAACAAGATCAATGGAAATAAGGTCAATTGACGGTATTCCGTATACTGGTGCGAAATAAAGTCAATTGACATTTTAACCTTTTCAAAAGCGACTCTTAATCGATTGAATATAAATGAGCGGTGGTCGGCCATTCACAAATCAACTGATTGGACCTTATCTGCTTGACTTCAGACCTGGTCAGTCCACTTATCCTCTAAAACGCGTAATTTTTGATATTTTCTACATACTAAACTGCGTAAGTTAGCTAAATTTTCGAAACTCTGTTTTACTATAAAACCTTCATAAAAAAGAAAATTTGGCGCTGATGACTTAGTTTTCTTAAGAGGATCAAATTCTGCTTATGAGAAGGTTAAGTTTCGTTAAAAAAGTTGTACACCTTTTTCTTGGTCATATGAAAGTGTTATTCTTTATATGAGAACAAAAGTCTTCGTATAAAGCTTCAATTCTTTTCATGAGAGTTAAACTCCTCATAACTCTTCTTATGAGTAATAAAGATTTCATGTGAGACATTTAACTCTTTTTATACAATTATAACTCCCACAATGAAAATTAAGCCTTTTTTATGGGTGTTTCATATTTCATATTGTAGTGGTTTTTATGATAGTATTGATACTTTTGTACTCGTAACAGTTTTCTTATAAGTGTTTTAACATTTTACGGCTCATAAAGACATCTTTATGAGTTGTTTTATACTTGATCTCTTACAAGAGTTTTCTTATAAGTATCATAACAATTTACTACTCATATGGGACTAGAAGTTTCATAAAAAAGGCTGAAGATATTATGAGATTTAAAGTCTTAGGGCCAGTTGCTCAAAGCCTGGTTGACACTAATCATCGGTTAACATCGTTATCAGCGTTATTGACTCCATGCACATAACACGGTGTCGGTAACGTCGATAACGATGTTTAACCGATGATTAGTGTCAACCAGGCTTTGAGCGACCGGCCCTTAGTCACTCGAGTAGCCTTGTTATCTTATAATAATAGACTGGGAGACTTAATTTAAGTCTTATTACAGGAATTATATTATGAGGTTATCCAAGTATGCTAAAAGAGTCTGATGAGATCTTTCCGTGATTTGTAAGACTTTTGTTCTGGAGGGTTTGTTAGTTGGGGAAGCTGATCCAAACAGAGTTTGAGAACTTTACTCAGTCCCAGACGCATGACCTTTACCCGGACTTAATACCTACAGGCCCTACCTACTTTAATGATGACTATACTGCGTATGCTATAAGTCTTATATTTTGTGCAAGAGGTGGCTTACTAAATCTTAATGCAAGCTCTTTTAAAAATATTTTTACTAAAACCTGCTCTATTTGCAATTTGAGAGCTGTTGAAGACACATATCATTTCATTGGAGAATGTCCTATATACAAAAATATTCGTTTCGATTGTTTTGGTGAGAAAGTCTCGGACCTGACAAGAGTATTAAATATTATTAATGATGGTAACTATCGTTCACTATAAAGAGCTGATTGTAAATGAGTTTTCTTAAAAAAATATAATATTGTTTAGTTCTAAGTGCAATGCAGACACACAACATTTATTGTTATTGTCTATGATCTTCTATTTATTTTAATTTAAATTTTTAAAGCTTGTTTGAATCTCTCAAAACTTTTGTAATTCAGGATCTGAAGAAAATAAATAAAATTACTACTCGTTGGCTTTGTTCGCAAACGTCCTAAGTCCATTTTTTTTATTTTTCAGGAGGGACAAAAAACCGTCTAACCTTTTTTGTTTTCAATATTTTTCTAATCTGTAAATGCAGTTTTATTCCTTAGTCCGTCTTGTTTTAGTACCAATAATCGGCCAATTTCCAAATAAAGCTGTTGCAGACTTATAGGCTCTTTTAGGACTTACCACATTTTCTCTTTAAGATTTTATTCTTTTAATGTGGACTTATCACATTTTCTATCAACCTTTTTTCCATTATTTTTTATTGTTAAAAGATTTAATTGTTTATTTTAAATATATTTTATAATTTTAAAATGAATTATAACCTAATACAGTTTTATTTCATTGCTATTAACAAAAATAACTATTTTAAGTCGTAAATTTATGTACGATTTATAAAAGAAAATAATTAAAAGCAAGTAAAGAGGTATAAGTTTGGGCGAAACCGAACTTTATATACCCTTATGAAATACTGTCGTAAGCAGCGGCTTTTTCCCGATTTCAAACGTTTTCGATAATATCCTGAGTTAAACTCAATGAAATAATTGAACCACGTTTAGCGGAAATCGCTAAAGTGGCTACCGAAATACACCTTGTAGTCATAAAGTGGACGGCGTCACGCAGTCTTATTTATTGTTAAGAGATTGTTGTAAGTATTAACTTGAAGTAAATTAGCGTCCTCAGTTATTGAAATATCAGAGTTTCCGTGTTTTTGAAATTTACCGTTAGATATACGGGAAACGAATGTAATTTTGGTCCGATTTGAATAATTTTCAACGAATTGCTTTTCCGTACCAGGTTTATTAAGTGCACCGAGTTTGGTAGAAATTGATAAATCGGTTACCGAGTTACACATTTGTGGTCATAAGTGGGCGGCGCCATGCCCATTATCCAAAAATGTATCATAATCTTATTTTCCGCTGAGTGGTTATCGCGATCATCGATTTTAAGTGAATTAGATTTTTAACAGATTTCTTAGCTAGACCCTAAATAAGGCTCGTAACGAGTTTGGTGGAGATTGGTGAATGGGCTACTGAGATACAGCATTTCATAATAGGTGGGCGGGGTTACGCCCATTTTCCAAAAATTATAATAATATTTTTTACAAAAATTCTACTTCACATACTAATTTTGAACAATTTGCATCCAATATTTCCTGAAATATCTGAGTTTTTGCATTTTTAGAAAATACCTTTATATCGGAAATGGGCGTGGTTACATTCCGATTCGCCCATTTTTAATACCAACTTACCTTGGATAAGGGCAACCTACATACCAAATTTCGTTGAGATATCTCGAGTTATCGTGTACACGGACAGACGTGTATATATTTTTTTTTTTTTGGATTTTTTTCGACTTAGCACATTTGCGTACCAATGCATAAAAACGACATTACGGTAATTTTCTTTTTTGGTAATGATGTATTTTCAGTTATGCTATCTTACTGCATCAAAATCTCAATTTACATAAAAAGTGGACTTAGCACGTTTGCGAACTAAGCCAACGTACTAATACTTCCTTACGTACATACATATCTGTGTTCATATGGAAAAGTAGCTTATGTCGAAAGGCTGGCTTTAGTATAATGCGGCATTCCCTTTACTCTTTAAACGGCAAGGAATTTTTTGATGAGACTTAATAAGAATATTGACTTGCTAGTATCGGAACTAGTTCTTGCACGTTTATTTGCCAAAAGTTCTACAACAGCTCAGCGCCAGTGAGTCATTCGCAATCGTATGCTGCGAATGCCGATTTATACTAAAGCCAGCCTTTCGACATAAGCTACTTTTCCATACGAACACAGATATATATAGCATTGACACATTAACAGCCAGTTTCACCAAATTACTTAAGTGAAAATTTTCGAATTTTCGGTTTCACCAATCAATTTTAATTTTGATTTAAGTGACCTATGCTCTGCACTTAAATAAAAGTTAAATCAGAACAACCACACTCAGAGGTGTTACACGTTTAATCACCTGATCATTGTGTATCTGCTGCTTACTTGTATACCAGCCCTGCTTTTACAACACAGCGTGCCAAAGCTTTCAAAAGCTCTCAGTACAAATGAAAGCGAAAGCTAGTCCTAGTCTGTTTTACAACCACTTTTTACTCACTTAAATAAATAGTTTATTGAAACTGAAAATTATTTAAATGACAATTAAATACAAAATTAAATTAAAGTTAATTTCCACTTAAATAGTTTGGTGAAACTGGCTGTAAGTTAATCTTTTGGCAAATAAAATTAATCTTCTGGCAAACAAATTTAATCTTTCTGGCAAATAAATTTAATCTTTTGACAAATAAAAATAATCTTTTGGCAAATAAATTTAATCTTTTGACAAATAAATTTAACCTTTTGGCAAATAAAATTATCTTTTGGCAAATAAATTTAATCTTTTGGCAAACAAAATTAAACTCTACTATTGTACTAAACAGTGTTTGAAAAAGTAAAAAATACACTAAAAACTGCTGTTGCCGTGCTAGGAAAGCATTTTTTTTTTACTTTTGACACTTAGCTTTACTGCGCCAATATCAAGAGTTAACCTCCAGGATAGCTGAAAAGTGTTTTTTGGTTTTTCTGTTCTGTTGATTTGACTGCTCACTTTCAAACAGTTCTGTCACAACATGGTCTCAAACATTCGTTGTTGTTGTTGTTGTAGCAAACATTCGTCAAACTATCTGGCGCATTTTATTCCAACCAAACCCCGCATTATGGCAAAATGGGATAAAAAAACATCTAAGATGCTCCAAATCTTGAACTCCCTTAATATATTTTCAAACGCAGGTACAAAAAAAATTATTTATGTGCATACGCACATATGTACATTAGGGTGCTCATCGAAAATGTTTTGTTTTTTGGAAATTTCAAGACCGTGCCCCCTAATTTTATTCGTTTTTATGAGAAATATTATTGCCTATTTTGAAAGATATTTTAAAGGTCATTTAGAGGTCGCGACCTGTCGATATAGGTAAAAAAATACGGTTTTGTATATTTACGAGTTTTTGAATGACTATTTTTGACTCGATTTCAAAGATCGAATGTCATCTGAGAAGAGGATATATAGGCCTTTAAAATGGTATTTAATAATCTATTTTCGGACTTGGCTTGTTGGGATTTTTTATGGGGTAAAATAAAAAAAAAAACATATTTCTCTTAATTTTTTATATTTTGACCATTGGTAATTTCCAAAATTTCAAAATATGTAGTACTGTCTAAAATCAAATCTATTTTCAAATAAACTGATACCTCATTAATTGCAATCGAATTTAGGGGACTTTTCTTAAATACGGCCTTGAATTTATATTGTTTATGTACCGGACTTTCAGATTTTTTGAGCAGTGTGGCTAAGGAATTCATCAATATTTATTCAAAATTGATAATACATACACAATCGCTCTTTAGCAAAGAAGTGGTTTTTCAGGAATTTTAAGGAAAATGGGGGTGGCACCGCTCACATATATCATATATGCGTATCTCAAAAACTACTTGATCGATCTCAACCAAAGGTATACACATTGCGCTTAAGCTTCTTAAGCGCCACATTGAAAATTTTTGAAATCAAACAAAAACCACGGGTTCCACCAACGTAACGGTAGTTTCAAAAAACACAAAGCTAGCTATATTTTAGGGGGATTAGGTTTTGTCGGATTTCCACAATAAGTTTTTCATTAAAAACGGCCTCAAGCTCAATAAAAATCGTTGAATATAATTGTTATAAGGCCATAAAATAACAAACAAAAAACAAATAACTTAAGGACGAGCACACCTAAAAGATAAACATTCTAAAAATAGAATTATTAGCAAAAACCATCAAAATCAACAACCACATGATCAAGTGTAAATTGCAGCGGAATGGCTGCGCTTGATTGTGTTGGCTTAACAAATGAAAAAGTGGGCAAAAAGCAACGATAATCTGAATCAGTGGGATCGTCGGTTCGAATCCTACTGAAAGAAGTCTGATGAGGAAATGTGGTGATTTCCGAAATAGCTATCACTTCTACCATTTTTTTTTAATTATTGTTGCTTTTCATTAAAAACTGCCTCAAGCTCAATAAAAATTTTTGAAAAAAAAACATTTCCGATGAGCACCCTAATGTACATATGTGCGTATGCACATAAATAATTTTTGTTTGCATCTGCGTATGAAAATATATTAAGGGAGTTCAAGATTTGTAGCATTTTAGATTCTTTTTTATCCCATTTGTCCATAATGCGTGGTTTTGAGACCATGTTGTGACATAACTGTTTGAAAGTGAGCAGTCAAATCAACAGAACAGAAAACCCAAAAAACACTTTTCAGCTATCCTGAAGGTTAACTCTTGATATTGGCGCAGTAAAGCTAAGCGTCAAAAGTTAAAAAAAAATGCTTTCCTAGCACAGCAACAGCAGTTTTTTAGTTATTTTTTACTTTTTCAAACACTGTTTAGTACTATAGTAGATTTCACTTTTATTTTCCAAAAGATTAAATTTATTTGCCAACAGATTAATTTTATTTTCCAAAAGGTTAAATTTATTTGCCAAAAGATTAAATTTATTTGCCAAAAGATTAAATTTATTTGCCAAAAGATTAATTTTGTTTGCCAAAAGTTTAACTTAATGTGTCAATACTATTTTAAGGCCTCTGTGGTCGAGTGGTTAAAGCTGCGGACTACCACTCCGCAGGACCAAGATTTTCTCACTGGTTCAAGCAACATTCAAATATTTATAGAAGAAGTTTTTTCTAAACAGCGGTCGCCCCTAATGCTAGGCACTAACAGCGAACAAATCCGACGGATTTGTTGGTGTTCGATGTCATTTTTCTCGTTAGTGGCGTGGTGCGCGAACAAATCAGACGTATTTGAAAATTTTTAAACTTTTCTGATTCGTTCGACCGTTAGTGGCGCAGTTCGCGAACATTAACCCATGTCGGCATATAAGTTTACTTTTAACCCATTTCGTCATATCAGGGTATTTTGAACCATTGAAGTGAGCACATCGCGGGAAATTGCAAGTAAGCGATTTTTAGAAGATTTTTTTTTGGATTTTTGAAGGGAGAAGTTGCGATTTGGTAAAGTAAAATTGAAAAATATAAAGATAGGAATAAAAAACAAAAATCATGGAAAAAACTGCTGGAGAAATAGAGGGAAGTAGACAAAACTGCTACGATAGAAACTGTAAAAAAATATCAGGGCATACGAGCCTGCTACCGGCGGAAATTGCAAAAAAATTCGGAAAAGTGAGAGTGCCCACGTTGTGGTACTTTGAAAATTTAGAATTTTTGCGGGACCAAGAATTGGAGCTTGGAGGTAAATTAAGTGTACGTTTGCATTTTAAATACTGTTTCTTTTTCAGTTAACAATAGTAATTTATTGCGAGAATTTTAGCTTTGGGTGTACACAGTTATTGCACCCTTTGCTATATACTTGTTTTCGCTTATTTTCAAGGCTCTTCATATCCAAACGCTTCGTATGCATAAAGCGGACAAAGAAATTCTACCTAAAATGGGCAGACGGGGGACAAACTATGCTCCTGCTCCTGATTTAGGCGACGTTAGTGGCGAAATGCTGAGCGAACAAATCCGTCTGAGCACGGGAGCTGCAAATTCTTGCTAGTGAAATTTTTACTAGCAGAAATTGGCTAGCAGAAGAAGAAGAAGAATAAATGTCAAAAGCCGCCATTTGTTGAATTGGTTAACAATACATAAAAGTAAAATGAATGGAAATCGAAATAAGTATCATTGATCTACTGGACTGTGTAAGTGCTTGTGTGTAAAGCAAAGAGTTTAAAACTGATTTATATATAGTAAAATGTTTACAGCAGAATGTCAAAACAGTACAACAGTGCACTAGTAAGTTTTTACTAATTTTGTGTTCAATAACTCTTTCTGCTAGTTTTCTCTTCTCAATTTCCCGCTCTATTTTGCTTTTACGCTCTCGCTGCAATTTTTAACTGGAGAAGTTACTATACACACCTACCATGATGGGCGTGCGCAGAGCATAATTTAGGGGGAGCCTGAGATTTTAAAAAAAAAATAAATAAATAAATAATAAATAAAATATAGCTATTAAAAATTCATAATGATTTACCTCATTAATTATTATCTTTTTAACTGACTTCAAAAAAGAGGAGGTTATCAATTCATGGAAATATTTTTTTTATGTATGTTACCGCATAACTTTCTTACCGATTCGATAATTCTTTTCCTGGTGCCTCGGGGGAGGTCCCATACTAATTTGGTTTAGATCCGATCATTGGTACTTCTAAATTTGTATATGAGAATTGAAGTCGGTTGTGTGTTTTGATTAAAAATTACTTGTTATTTTAAAAATTGAGTTGTACCGAGCCCTATGTCTCCACTGTGAGCTTTAATGAAGATTTAGCCGTCTGACGAGATTTAACGTTAAACCTTTTGAGATTTACCATATAAAATTAAATATCGAAAGGCAGTAGATTTAAGTTAAAACTTCATTAAATTTTCAATAATATTGATCAACAAATACAATTTGTTGGGTGTGGCAACCACAAATTCACATGCCATAAGTCAAATGACATTTGTAAATTCCATATACAGTTGAGGTCATTGAAATCTAGCCTATTAAAAACAATAATTTTTGTAATTTTAAGCGTGTTCTTATATTTTGGTTAGTTTTAAAGGCAAATATTAATGTTTACATAACTTTGTTTGTAATAAACTGAGAAGATAATTAGGGGATTCCCTTAAACCTGTAAAGTCTTAAACTGTGTAAAACTCGTAAGTTTACGAGGCTCTTATGGGAACGCCCCCTATGTGAAAATGTGTTGATAGGCGCATAAAGTGACTGTTTGGCAGATCAACCAGGATTTTGTGAAGCATTTTTCGTTTCGTAGTATTTTCCATAACATCTGGCCGTCTTGTCTCTATCACTCTTGGCTTAAATACAATTTAAAATGCCGAAAATTATCAAAAAACCTAAGTCAATACAGTTGGTGGATGAAATTCATTCATTTTATTCGCTTATTATTTTTCTCATTTATTTTCATTATTTTAACATACATTTTATTATAAAAATTTCGGCCACACTGAAGTTTACGAGGTCGTTTGCGCATCAAATTTGCCTCGTAATTTTACGAGGGCTCGTGAATTGAGCTCCATACAAATTTTGACAGTTCTGTTACGAGCTTTGCGAGGCTTTTACGAGTTTAAGGGAAGACCCCTATTATTCTGAAAACTACAAATTCAGAATATATGTTTTATGATAACATCATGCAGTCTGCTCCGCTTTCTATTAACTTTTATGCACTGCGACATAAAATCTATAAAATTCGGTAATGGCTCTGCTTCGATAACATTGCACCAAATATCCTCTAGAACTCAATTCGACTCATAAAATGCATTGAAAGTCATGCTTCCTGTTTAGGTCTTTATGATATGCTAAAGGCCCTCGATCGGATTTTCGGTTCTTATGAAGAAGAGAGTTTATTTCCCCAACAGCTCTTTAAAAAATTTTCTTTCCGCTAATGTTGTTCTATACCGTTTTAATAATTTTGCTTAAATTCGGGAAAATGATACGGAATACGGTACCATTTATTACATTTTTCAAACTATATATTAGACATATTTACCACGAATAAGAAGCCAATAATATTCAGAGTTCACATAATGAAATTCCGCTCCTGCTACCTTCCTTTTATCTGTCTGTATTTCCATGTCCGCAACTGTATTTATATAATCATACATAACCAAACGTCAAATATTTAAAAATCTGAACGTCAAATATATCTCGTTGTGGCAATGGAGACGATTGTGATTTAGCAACGGCATTTATTAAATCTTAACAGGTAAATCTCTCACTGGAGACACAGTATAAAGTTTATTATGAACTTATTGAAGGGTTAAAATATTTTGAAATGCGACTTCGCCTTTACAGCAAAATCGTAATTTTGTCATTATTTTTAGCCGACCTCAAAAAAGGAGGTGGATATCTATTCGTCGGATTATGTATGTTACCACATAACCGATTTCGATAAATCTTTCCCGTCCTAATTTGGTTTAAATCCGATTGTTGGATCATGAAGAAATTAACACTAATCTTAAAGTTTTACATGAGAATTGAAGTCGGTTTTGTTTTTTGCTAAAAACTTTCTTATTTATTTATACAATAGTCTCCTTTTTGTTTTTTCTACAAAACCTCTGTGAACGCTAAGCATATCTAAACCTAAATTCAAGTACAAACTAAGATAAAATATTAAAAGATAATAATTATTTTACCTTTTCTTTAAGTAAATGACTGTTTATCAGACTAACAAAAGTAAGCTGAAAAGGACGTTCGCAGTTGATAAAATTATCGAGGAATAACCAGCAGTTTACCAAAACTACCGAAATGGATGTGAAGACACCCAAAGTTTTAATTTATTGCATACATTTTTTGAATTGGAAATTGATTATGAAATCATAGAAAGAAACTTACAATGAAACTTTGGAATTTAGGGGGGCTTGCGCATCCTCCAGCTCGTACCTGCGTACGTCCATGCCTACCATGTATAGCATTTGTCATATTTTTCGATATTTGCATCACTTCGAACCGAACCGCAGTTCGGAGATACTTACGAACCGGTTCTTGTATCGGTAAAAGTTTTTTCCAAGTGGTTCTAACAACAGAACCGAACCGCATGGATTTTGGAAGCGGTTTACAGCCCTACAAAAATCTATTTGCACTAACTGAAAAAAAATTGTATTTTGTATTGCATTTACATACTTAGAACCTTAATGTTACAGTGGCAGCAGTCTTCACCACACTTCTACAAAACAACCAATTTGCTCAAATAAAAGTTGAATTTTACCTTCAAATCTGTGACTAAAGGCCCTATTCTCACACCATTGACAAACCTTTCCGCATGACAATTGTTTTAAATACTGCGCCAAAAACTTTGACTTCGAATATAAATATTGTTTCGTCGTTGTCAAGTTCTCAATAAGTCATGTTTAGGCGACAAACACCAAGTTCCTAAAGGACTACACCCTTTGCATATGATAACAGATTGTGTGCACTTCTCAAGCATCAAATTTCCGAATATATTGAAATAATAAGATTGTGGCACCTCAACGTGCTTGATGCATCCCCAGAAACGATTTGCCTCAGTGTCTACCCACCAATTTTTACCTTGAATAAATAATTTGGGTTTACATTCAAAATTTTCCATGTATTCTATATGGGGAAAAACAACTTTTCGTAGAAATGGTATAGAATTCTTGAAAATCAATATTTTTCGACCGAAAAACTCTGTTTCCCTTCAGGAGATTCGCAGTAAAAATACCCAATTATT
>NW_023461646.1:0-3151 GCF_013731165.1 Rhagoletis pomonella
AAAACTACTCCAACATATTAACAATGGCATTGTTGTTATATTTTTTCGTTTGTACACGCTTTTGTTCTTCACTTCTCAAATGCTTTTTCGAAATTAATAAAAACCAAAACAAAAATTAAAAATTAAATGTTGCCTCTGACGGCATTCGAACCCGAACATGCTGGGAGCTAAGAACTAACAGCGAGCATCTCTACACGTTCAGCTACAGCCAGACATGCAAATGTGCTTTCAAATGCTCAACTTCAAGGACATTTCGTTAAAACACGAGCAGTGATCGGATAACAAACAATAAGCTGGCGCAGAGATACGAGTTGGTCCGCTACAGCATGACAGAGGAACACTTTTGTAAGTACTCCAATATACCACAAATAAAATACATGGTCCAACGATTTTTGCAGGGACGTTCAGCTACAGCCAGACATGCAAATGTGCTTTCAAATGCTCAACTTCAAGGACATTTCGTTAAAACACGAGCAGTGATCGGATAACAAACAATAAGCTGGCGCAGAGATACGAGTTGGTCCGCTACAGCATGACAGAGGAACACTTTTGTAAGTACTCCAATATACCACAAATAGAATTCATGGTCCAACGATTTTTGCAGGGAATAAACCGTAAAATAATGAACCAAAAATACAAGATCACCTAATCAAAGAAGCAAGAAAAAAGTATATTTCTGATCGTTTTTGACATCTGCCTAAGAATGAAAACAAACATAGAAAACGAAAAAGGCGCGGTGATTGAGTGCGATTAAATTGGTATTTATTATAAAATATACAAAGTGAAACTTGATGACAATTAGCAAAAAAAGTTCATAAAATATGGTTTTCATGATTGAAAGTGTTTTACAATCGCACATCATTACCACGGGTCGATTTTTTAATGCCAACGTTCTGGCCACAAACGTACACCCACTTTTCACGCAAATTTACGTCTTTTGGCTAACCAAACATACCCACAAACTTGTTCCAATCACACAGCACTTCATTTTATACCATAAATATGTAATAAACCAAAATTTTTTAATTAAGATCGCTGCAGAAAACACATTCAATGGCTAAAAAATCACTACGAAGAGGTAGAAGACGGTGTAAAAAAAACCGAAAAACATCAAAAACGCTACGAAAACTTTTTTCTGAAAATCGATTACAAATACAAAGATGGCTGATTAGGTGATCTGTAGTCGTTGGTTCATGCCGTAAAATAGTAAATTTTCTCAATATTCACTTTCTCGACAGGAAACATGGTTTTATTGTGTTAAATTGCAAAATATATATATGATTTATAACAAGATTTAATAGCGAAAATGTTAAAAAACGGCGATTTTTGTGAAAGTATTAGAAATTTTCTGTGCATCTAAAGTTTCTAAAGCGTTGTTTACTTTTACTTGAGAATTGTCAAAATCGGCAAATCCCAAGCAGCGGTTTCTGGAACGTGCCACATTTGTTGGCAGCACTCCGCAAATCCGCAGAAATCTTTCAAAATATTTTCGAAAAATATGTAGATATGGAGTGAACTGCTTTACACTGTCAAGGGAAAAAATTGCCAAAACTCAACGGAGTTTTTAGCAACTTTAATCTTACACTTTATTATACTAAAATCAATTTTTTTTGATTCTAATTAAAATGTTTGCAATTTAGGTGAAACCTTGCAGAATATTTTTAATTTTTGTACAAAGTTTGATCCAAAATCTGAGATCTACCACATTTTTTTTAAATCTATCACATTTTTTGCTGATTCTACCACACACACAATTGGGGAGTCCGATCACTGGACAACTTGTCCCGGACAAAAGCTAAAATTAGTCGAGAACGCAGAACGTATACTTAAACGCAGTCTGTATACGCAGAATTTTGTCGATTACTGGAGCCCTCAGTGTTGCTTACTACAGTGTTGCCACTCCTCAATGCCTTTTCATAAACTTACCCTTTCAACCACAATTTTTCGTTCTATAATAGATTGTAACTAAATATAAACTACTTAGTTTTCAACAAAAACCTTATTTAATAGTAAATTTCAAATATTTTAAACATATTTCGAATAGGAACTTATAACTTTTTTACCATCTGCAAAACTGACGAAGTAGCAACCATCTAAAGAAGGAGAAATCAGCTGACACGGAAAAATCTAAATTCCGCAGATTTCTGCGCTACGGGCTACAACTACAGAAAAATTCTGCGGTGTTGAGTTTTCATTTACATGGCGCTTTGGTAAGACAGATCGTGTCAGCTGACTCGGGTTTACGTACCGGTAGGTTTACGTTCTTGACTAATTTCAGCTAAACGCAAAGCAAATTCAACTGCGGTTCGAATTGGAACGTCAATAGAGAAACAAAACGGGTGAACACATAGATAATAAAACAAAGCACAGAGTGCTTAAATTTAAACAATAGTCGTTTTTAAAACTGGCTATACACGACGAACATCTGCGCGCACATGTGCGCCAACATGATCGCTGTCTTTTGCTATAGACGGTGAGCGGCTCATAAGGATTCAAATGAAGGACAATTTTTCAAAAATATGCCTACATATATTTACGTAGTATAAAAATATCAAAAGAGTATTTATGATTCTAAATTCTTAATACATTTTAAACTTTAAAAATGTATCACGGTTTCTTAATCGATATTAATCTTTTTTACATGTATATTTATAAAAGTATAGTAAATCATATTAGAATTAAAATAGCTTACACGAAAAGTGAAAATCTTTAAGATTATTTTATAGGCAAATTTTGAGTCGTTCAAAACGAAAACAATACCCTTTATTTGTTTTTTTGGTACTTTTCGCGGTTATTTGTCAAAAATCGACGTCGTGAATCGACGTAAACGACGAGTTATAAAGTGCCCTTTGAGTCAAACCACGCCAACTGTGTCAATGAATTTTCATTGATTTTCTGGAAAGTGAAGACAATTGTGGGAATCTGTAGACAATTATAGAACAAAAATACACTTTGGACGGTTTTTCTAAATTGCACTTCCTTTTTGTTTTTTTTTTTGGTATTATAAGAATATTGCGCTTTTGAGAGAAAAACTCGTAACTCGAGACCCATTTGATGAAATTTTTTTTGAGAGTTGCTGAAGCTTTTCCCTTTACAATAGAAAAATTTGCAGAATAAAATTTGCAAAACAATTAATTCTTTAATAACAATA
>NW_023461646.1:13151-24210 GCF_013731165.1 Rhagoletis pomonella
CTTGCTAAAAAATCTTTTGTTAGACTACTTTATTTTATTCCTTTGATGGTACATGTTAAATAAAAGCTTGTTTTTAAATAATATTTTTTTTTTACATTATTTTATTATTGCTAATAAAAGGCTTGTTTCAGGCCGTTCTTCCATTATAGCAGTGCTTTCTGAGGGCCCTTCTTACTGTTTCGGGATTAACGTGGATATTTGATTGATTTTCAACCACTGTCAATTTTGGGGCACTTAGATGAGGATTTTTCCTGATTTCCCGTATAATAAATGCCTCATCTCTTTCCGTAAACGCCTTTTTTTGCTCTCCCTCTGCTTGTTTGCTATTATTCCCCTTCTAATAAAGCGATGTATGATGGTGCTGGATAGTTCCTCGACTTTTAGTGACATATTGTGCAATATCTCTTTCTGATTTCCCCTTTTTGTGAATTCCAATTATTAACTCTCTAATTTCAATACTTGTTTGTCTTGTCGACTCATCTTCACTTATTGCTTGTTAATACACAACTAACGAACCAACAATAAGATGCGAGCAAAAATTTATATCCGAAAATAGATATACTGTTATTTTAAAAGAAACATTAGGTGGCTCACTTTGAGTGTGACGCGAGTTTCCCCATTTGCTTTTGTTTTTTTTTTTATTACTCCTACTTCGATTGCGAGAAAAAACAAAAAATACTGTTAGAATGCAAGCAAACATACTTACTTTTAAAACTAAACAAGAAATAAAGGGTGTAAAGGAGTTTTTACTAAGGTTATTATAACAAATATTTTCAAATAAGTGGTGGCTCACTTTCACTGTGACTCACTGTAGTTCTCTAACCTTGGAGAAACAGTAGAGAACTACATTAGAATTCTAATGTAAAACAAAATGTTTCTCTAAGATTAGAGACTGTGTTTGCTGGGAAATCGTGACAAGACAATCAGACAAAAAAACTTACAATAGGGGTATTCTCTGAGTGATGTATTTTGGAACAAATTTTCCTCATCCCTTGTCAAATTTGGTTCGGAGGCAAACCGGTTTCGGCGTTGTGCCATCTTCAAAACCAAACGAAAAATAGTAAATGAGCAAATAAATACTGTATCGGACGTACTGTTTGAAACCAAGGTTCATAGAATAGAAGGTTACGACATGGTGCTGTCAAAAATTTGTTTTCCTCCAATGACGTAGTTGTGAAGTGAGTTTTGATTGGCTGAAATATTTTACGAAGAAGGAGAGTACACAAAACACAGAAACTATATTGTTGCCGTATAGCATATTTTAGGAATCCTAATCAAATGGGCATTTTTGATATAAAATCGTGGCAAAGCTTATTATAACAACAAAAAATATTATAACTTCACGTGAAACTGGATTAACATATGTAATAATATTCGTACAATAGTGACAAATGAAATGTAGATCGAATGCTTATTGAAATATGCTGGTGATGTTATTCTTGAAAGTAAGCAGAACGTACTCGCGCATTTTTTTTTTAAGAAAAAGCGTTCATAACATTGGCAAAATTTCGCTACCGAAATAGCAATTTATCTTTAGCCATACGGTAAAACCTAAATTACAGTGTAATTTTTGCAATCAAAAACAGCGCACTTAAATTTTTAATAGTTTAAATAAACTCGAAGACGCAGAAAAAAGCACAAACTTCAACGCAAATTGTCAAACGGTCAATATCAGGGTTACACATATTTGAAACAATACAACTTGATGTATTTTTGACTAAAATATGGTATTTCTATAAGATAATTTTTTAGGAGTCTGGCAACTTCAAAAATTGAGCCGTCTACGTCATCAAGATGGTGGCCATGGCTGATGCCGTAACCTTGTATTCCATGAACCTTGGTTTGAAGCTCTAAGACTACTGTACGAGAATAAAAATACAACAACAAAATATTAAGGATAGACATGGAAGGGAATACACCAACTACAAAAACAAAGAAAGTAAAAATCACTGAATTCTACCTGCCAGCAAAAACAAGCCAGAACAATTCATCTACCTATTTAGCACCGCAAATACTGCACACCTAAGAAGGCGTACCTAACAAAAGAAAGAGGTAGTTAATAAGGAGTATAAATACGAGCAACCAACAAAAATTATTCAGAACGAAAAATGACACTGAAGATGGCACAACGCCGAAACCCATATATGTAATACTCCCATATTGGCAGTAAGAGCTAGTACCGTCCGAAAACACTACAGTACAGATATATTAATAAACACGTACGAAAGTAAAGGAACACATACGTTTATAAATAAACATGTACACGACACATTTACAAAAACGGCACTCAAGTACACAATACATTGAGAAAAACGGTACTAGACTGTCTCGCTTTGATTTCGGGATGCTTACACATTGAGATGTTAGCTTACTACCAATATAGAAGTATTACGTATATGCCGAAACCGGTTTGTCTCCAAACCAAATTTGACAAGGGATGATGGAAATTCGTTCCAAAATACATCGCACACCCACCCTGTCGGAAAAAACAACAACCAAAAAGGAAATATGCAAGGGCTTTGCTTGACTCAGAGAATACTCCTAATGCGTCCATCAATGGAATTATTGACTTATGCTCAAATATGTATAAACGGTTACCACTCCAAACTTTTTTGCTTTTTTACTGCAAGGATCCTTACCCTCTCCGTACGAATGATTTTTATATTTTGTCGGGATTTCTGGTCTGGAATATGTCTAATGGTTAAATGTTATTCTTCACAATTATATTAAACCAGTTGTTAATTGTAGTGGAAATTGTGGAACATTGTTCTCTCGGGTAGAAGTGCTCAAAATTTCCGTTAATTTTTGAAAATTTTTCGTACATCATACTCTTCTTTTATATGGAAAAAAATGCCTAGCACCGTCAGAAAAAAAAATATTTTAATATTTATCAATTGAGTTTCGTAATAGCTCCTCGATGGTACGGTCGCCAGGCCAATCGAGTAAAAGAAGTTTTTAACATACATACAAATTGACGCTTAAAATATAAAAATGTAAGTTATCTGTATACAGTGTACCGTTCATATGGTACCATATACTACTACTACTATATGTTGTTGTTGTTGTAGCGGCTACAACAACCCCGCCCAGGACGGTTGGTATCTCAGTCGTTGTCGTCAAGTTCCACTAACGGCAACCCTAGGAAGCGTGCAGCTTCTGTGGGGTTGGTCCACAGGGACTAGGCCGTTAGGGTTGTCGGGTTTTCCGGGCATGCGAAGAGATGTTTCGAGTCATGTGGGGTCTCTCCGCATGCCGGACACTCATTCGGCACATCCTCATTCAATCTACTCAGGTAGGAGTTTAACCTGCTGCAGTAGCCGGAGCGAAGTTGTGCTAGTGTTGTGCGCGTCTCCCGAGGCAGATGAAGCTCCGTCTCGTCTGTGTCCGGGGGCTGTATGCCTTGAACGGCATTCACAGGTCTGGAGTCTACATAACTCGAGACTGACTCCCTGTGAATGCCGTTCAGGGCCTGTCGGTAAGTAGTCGGGTCCAGAGGTTGCTTGATGAACCTCGTGGACTTCGTCCGTCAGTTCATATAGATGCCTCTTGACGTTCCTAGGCGAGGGCTCCTCTACAAGCAGCTGTCTGTTTGGGTGGCCACTTCTGTGGCTCCCGATCAGGAACTGCTTGCAGAGCATTATATTGTGCTCCTTTACGGGGAGCATTTGCGCCTCGCCGTGAAGATGGTGTTCGGGCGACATCAGGAGGCATCCTGTCGCTGTCCTGAGTGCGGTGTTCTGTACCGTCTGAAGCTTCGTCCACTGCGTCCTACTAGTCCCCGGCGACCACACTGGCGCTGCGTAGTTCAAAACCGGCCGGCCTACTGCCTTGTATGTTGCCAGCAACGTTTCTTTGTCTTTGCCCCAAGTACTGCCGGCTAGAGACTTGAGGACCTTGTTGCGGCTCTGTACTTTATTGACAATAGCGGTTGCGTGCACAGAGAAGGAGAGCAGGCTTTCGAATGTTACTCCGAGTATTTTGGGGTTATTCACCGTCGGAATTGGTGTGTCATCGACGTGAATCCCCAGCGGTAGCCTGACCTCCTTCGTCCAGGTTGTGAACAGGGTCGCGGAGGATTTCGTAGGGGAGAGGGCTAGACACTTTGCAGTGAAGAAGCGAGAAAGTTCGGAGAGATATACGTTTACTTTCGAACACAGGTCATCAATTCCATTCCCAGTCGCCATGATCGAGCAATCGTCGGCATAAGAGACAATCGAGACTCCCTCTGGTGGTTGAGGGAGATTTGAAATGTAAAAGTTAAACAGTAGCGGGGAAAGGACACCACCCTGTGGAACCGACTGTTTTATTTTTCTCTGTTTACTCGTTTTGCCTCTAAACATTACCGACGAATGTCGACCACTCAGATAATTTGCCGACCACCGTTTGAGCCTCTGTGGGAGAGAGGAGGCCTCTATATCTTCTAGTAGCGTGGAATGGCAGACGGTGTCAAACGCCTTTGACAAGTCCAACGCTACTAGAATCCTTCTCTCACAGGGACGGTTTCGGTAAAGGCCACGAGTTATGTGAGTGTTTATGGCGTTAAGTGCTGTTGTTGTACTGTGCACTTTACGGAAACCATGCTGATGCTTCGCTGGGGTCAGGTGGTTTGTGAAGTACGGGAGTAGCAAGGCCTCGAGTGTCTTCGCTACCGGGGAAAGGAGTGTTATCGGACGATAAGAATCTCCTTTGTTGGCAGGTTTCCCCGGTTTGAGCTGTGGGACCACTCTCCCCACCTTCCAGATGTCTGGGATGATGAGAGTGGCCATAGACAAGTTGAGGACCTTCGTTAGGTACGCTACCCCCCCAGGACCCAAATTTTTCAGCATCAGCATGCATTCCGTCGGGACCCATGGCTTTGGAGGCTCTCGCCTTCCCGATGGCCACCTGAACTTCACCGCAAGTGAAAGCAAGGGGGGCACAGGTTGTTGGCGCATCGCTCCAGGTCCGACGAGGCAAGGTCGCCGAAGGAAATTTCGACTCTGTCGTCGTGCTTCGTCGGATTGGACAGCGACCTCACGGTTGACAATAGCTTGCTCACACCAGAGGTGAAGTTACAGGTCTTCAGATGCTCCTCCCACTTCTTCCGCATATGTACGTTTACTAGTTGCCGAATCTCCGCGTTAAGATCCCTGATACGGGGATCTCCGGGATCGGCCTGACGAAGGCTATCACGCTCATCGGCTAGAACAGCCGCTTCGGCAGGGAAGTTTGGACGTGGGTCCGTTATACATCCTGCCGGTATGAAGCGAGCTGCAGCAGCAGTGACAGCCCTGCGGAACTTACGTTCACCGAGATGGACGTCGGTTGGTGTGGGGAGCGCTGTGAAGGTGTTTTCGGTAAACTCCGCGTAACCTTTCCAATCAGCTTTAGAAAAGTTGATATAGGTCTGGTGTTTGGCGGAGGCAAAGTCGGTTGGTTTATCTATCCAGATGACTATGGGTAGGTGGTCTGATGCTAAAGTCAGCATAGGTCGCCATGTTATGCTGTTTATCAGACCAGCGCTGACTATGGTGATGTCTGGCGAGCTACTGCAGTTACCCATAATCCAGGTGGGTGCGTCGTCGTTCATTGTGCAGAATGTCGAATCGTCTATCTGCTCAGCCAAGTCTGTTCCCCTACGATCGTTTGACAGGCTTGAGTGCCAAATATCGTGGTGCGCGTTAAAGTCACCTACTACCATACGGTTTTCACCTCTGAGGAGCGCACCTATATCAGGGTGATATCCTGCCGGGCAGCAGGTGACAGGGTGTAAGTATATTAGACCGTTCGTTATTTCAACTTCTTTTTTAAATATTCAGTTTGCCGGGCGGCAAAAGATGTCTTTTGGTCTAAAAATAAGCTGTGTAAAATTTTATTCGAATATGATAACTCTAAGTACTTGCGCGTTGCATTTGAAAATTTAGAAAACCATATTCATTCTGGGAAAAAATTTTTTAACAAAATAGTTGAAAGTCGTTAATTTTATAGTCATTTGTTATGTAAAATAACTCACACAATCTGAATATGAGGTCGAAAATTAAAAAAGTAGAATAGGTTTTAAGAATTTGCGAAATTATCGTTTTTTTTTCAAATTGAGAAAACAGCATTTTCATTTTTTTCCAAAAATATCCGGTTGTGATTATCACACCGCAAAGAGATCTCCACCAGATGAAAGGTCTTTGAAATCCCTATGAACCTGCTATACAATGTTTTGCAATCAAATTATCAGTTTAATAGTTATCTGCCAATTTATTAGTGAAATCGGACACAATTTTAACTCGCATCGTTATTCTACTGTGAATTACACCTAAAAGCTGCAAACTTTTTGTTCTCATTATTATGCTTTGTTAAAGCTTATTTAATTTCAAAGTATACAGATCCAAATTTTTTGCAAATCGATTTGAAAATAGAAAAGTTATAGCAAATTTAGGAAATGACAATGGATTCAAGCAACGTATCGATACTGTACAGCACGTTTGATTGTAAAATAAATTAAAATATCATTTCCATTGGCATGTTATTTTTTAATTTTAATTATTAATTATTAATTTTAATGTTTTTGCTCCTCTTTTTTGTCAATGAAATATAGTTTTATTTTTTACAAGCTTTTTCTGAAATATTCTTTTCTTATAAAATTTGGCCACATTTTATTGAATTTGGCTACTGGGCACTAGGTTGACCAGATGAGCTTTTCAAGCGGTTATTAGACATTCTTTTGAGCGTAGTATTACTTGAAAATAAGGATCATAATATAAATACATAATACATTCAATAAGTACCGTTGTTTCAGTTTTACAAGTATAAATGTATCCCGCAGAAACTTCCAAACTTTATCTAAAAATCAAATGTTATTTTGCTATCTCAATTTATCTTATTTTATCAACTTTTTTGCTGGCCAAGGCATGATAATTTGTGACAATTGTTAAAAAATATTTCAAACTATTGCTTAATGAAACAAACCTATTGTCAGCTGTTTTTCTAATTGCGATGTGAACAACATGCCAATGGAAATGATATTTTAATTTAGTTTACAATCAAATGTGCTGTACAGTATCGATACGTTGCTTGGATCCAATTTACAAAAGTACAATTTGCCGATTTTAAGTACAATTTCAACATCAAAAATACTTTTTGTACCAAACGCTCAAATCTATTCTAGCACTTTGATTCTTAATCCGTTTACATTTAAGTAAATGGATATACCTATATTTCATATTTGCTACAAAACGAAATTATGAATTGTAATTTTTAATGTAAACGTGATTGTGAACAGTAATATTAGTGATGTGCGTTATGGTGATTGCGATTTCTTATCACCGGCGGGTGAAATATCCCTCATCGCTATTTATTTTGAAAAAATCTTTGGAAATGCAATTTACCTAATGGCGATCCTGCAGAAATAGAAGTAATTGAGCAATTCGGGGGTTGAAAGTAAAAAAATGTATGTAAATTCCATGCGTTGAAATTAAAAAATTTCCTTTGAGGATTTCCATTTTATCGATAGTGATCTCATTTTATGTTCATTAATATGAACTGACCTAAATAGAGTATTAATGTTTTATCATCATTGTCTTCATCTTTGACAAAATTACATGGTCACCCGGTATTTTTTTTTTTTTTAAATAATTTTAATTATTTTTTTTATAAAATTGTAGGTCATTGTCAAACAAAAACCTTGCAAATAAATCCCAACTTGAAAGATTGAAAAAAATTAACAAAGTTTCATCAAATTTTCACAGTTTTTGTTCAGAATTTTAAGACATGTTTTGGGTTAAAATTTTTGTAGCCCATTCATTCTAGTATAATAAGGTGCAAGTTTGAAGTGTCTAAAAAATACCATTGATTTTTTGAATTTTTCTGTTTGCGGCGTTGCGCACTAGGAAATCTAATTAAAAAGCTCGAAATTTTTACGAAAGTGTGTTGATTTTTTAATGTTGTAAAAAGATTGAACCTTGGATTTGTACGGCTTTTTTTTTAAGTATAAACTGTATTTTTATAAAAAAAAAATACATAATATTAAGATAAATGGTCAAATCTTGTCAATATGTGAGTGTCGTAAAGTTTTGATAAGCACTTGAAATGCTATTAAAATGTCAAAACTTCCCTGTAGGGAAACGAACTAGTGCGGAACTGGTTCGGTTCTAGTGCGTTTGGAACCATGACTAGTACGCGTTAATTCTCTTTTGCATGCTAGCGACTGGCGAATTTAACATTGCGATGTCCTAGGAAGTGTCAATTGTCCCCCGTTGCATCCCTTTGGCTCTAGTTCCGAACCAGTTCTAAATTCGACAGATAAGATCTAGTTCGTTTTGCATCCCTTTTTCTATAGTTCCGAACCAGTTCCAAATTCGACAGATGAGATCTAGTTCGTTCTGCATCCCCTTTTCTTTCGTTCCAAACCAGTTCCTAATTCGACAGATGAGATCTAGTTCGATCTGCATCCGTTTTTTATAGTTCCCAACCTATTATAAATTCGTCACCTTAGATCTACATTTCTAATCAGGCTTGTCGAAACATTTCCCTTCTATATTAAATACGATCGGTTGAAGGAAGGACAATACAATCCCAAATGTTTAAACGCATTTATTAAAAATTTATAAACCACATTAGTAGTAGTAGTAATATTAAACTTAAGTAGTAAGTAAAAAACAAAAGTGCGTTCTGCTTAAAAGTAAAAATATTATTTCACTTTGTCTTACTTGTCTAAATTTAAGCATATTGATTTTTAAGTAAATTCAGTTCTTTTTAAGCTTATACGTATGTATATGAAGTACTTCAAAAGTTTTTGTCGTACTTAACTTAAATAAGATATACAGTCAGTCAATAAAGTTTAGGTACAGTGAAGTTTTTACAATACCGGCAACTATTTTTTAAATATTTTATTTTTCCCAAATTTTTTATAAAAATATGGTTAATTCTACACCAAAAACCCCAAAAATCAGAGTTCCAAACCTTCTGCAAAATTAAAGAAAACTGCAAATTTCCATCCAAGTATTGCAATTTACACTCTTTAGAAAAAAGTTAAGTACTCAGTTATTAGCCCATTAAATTTTAGTATAACAAAGTGCAAGTTTGAGGTAGCTAGGACTTACCATTGATATTTAGCAATTTTTTTTATTGTTTGGTAAGTCCTAGCTTCCTCACACTTGCACTTCATTATACTAAAATTGAATGGGCTAAAAAACTTTTTCTAGAGAGCGTAAATAGAAAGTGAATTATTTTAATGAAATTTTGCAGAATTTTCTTAAATTTTGCACAAGGTTTGGAACTCTGATTTTTGGGGATTTTGTTGTAGAATTGACCATATTTTTATAAAAAATTACCGAAAACTAAAATATTAAAAAAAATAGTTGCCCGTATTGTAAAAAAATCGTTGTACCTAAACTTTATTGACTGACTGTATTAAGGTAGCTGTGGTGGATTGCATAAAAAAACTTAATTTGTCTTTTCTTAAAAAAAAGGTAGCTCTGGTGGCTTGCATTTTTAAATAAATTTAGTGAGAAAGTGGTAATTATTTTGACACTTTTTTTAAATACCTCTTTTTCTGCAACTGCATTGCCTTTCTCAATTGTCCTTCAGGATCTTGGCCTTTGTTTATGGAATCACTAAGTATAATGATTATTAAGCAACTCAAAAACTATACCAGCGTGATAACCGACGTATCCTTTTGAGAGGTAGCCGCACCCTTATAAAAGGAATAAGACCCAAGCCTTTCAGGCTTTCAGCTTTTCAAAAAATAAAACTCAATAATAATTCATAAAATAATGATTAAGTGCTGATTTAAATTATTTTACTCATAATGATTACCTTCCCTGCTTTTAAAATTTAAAATAGAATAGTTTAGTGAAAGTACCACATTTCACTGCTTTTGGACTGGTGCGGAACTAGTTACTATCGGGCTGGTTCGTTTTTGGCAAAAAAGAACTAGTACTGAACTAGAAATCTGGTTCACTAGTTCGTGTTTTCCCTACAGGGTTATTGCCGAATCCAAAAAGATGTCTCTTTTATCCATTAATAATAACTTTGTTGATGAGGTTGTGCTAGCGCTTTTACGAAAATGCTTGTTGACGGCAATAAAATCAATAAAAGCGCGATCACATCCTCACCGCTTGAGTGTTCGACACCAACTGACGGTATGCAGTTTTATAGTCGATTCAATTTTAGTATTATAAAGTGAAAGTGCAGCTAAGAATTCATGTTGATTTTTAATATTTTTTGCATTTTCTTTATACAAATTGGAAAAATCTACGCGAATTGAATGTACTATCTCGATCATTTAAACATCTCGGACCCGCCCACCACTAAAAATGATTATTTAAATATAAAGTACATATGTATATATTAAATGGTATTTAATATTTGCTTTAGAGATGAAATTTCGACAAACTTGTTTAAACAAAAATGTTAAGCGCATATGCAGAATGAGGAAGCGAGATTCTTCTGCTTGCGTTTCTATGTTTATATCAGTTTGAGCACATACGATTAAATGTAAAAAAAATATTTTTAATTGCGGATCCGAAAGAAATATTTATTAGTAGTTATTATTTATTAGTTAGTTACGCAAAAATAGTGCCGAAAATCAATGGTTTGTGCTGAAGGTGCCGGCTGCTTCCGAAAGCGCCGAAAATGGCACAATGCACACTCATTTTCCATCACTGTTACACATACAATCTCACTATTCTGTTGACTTCGTTTTCCCCTTCCGATAACTTTTTGCTTCCGCGCTTGCCCAGCACCGCTGTGCAAAGCTTTGCACGCGCAGTCGCCCGCGACACATATGTGCTGGTTTGGGCATCCCTAATTTAGAGTATATATCTTTTTTTTTTTTAATTACGAGAGTGTTCCTGGTAACTTTACAACTATAAGGCCAGGTAAAAGACCTGGGATGCATCGGTAAGCTGTATCAGAGGTTTGCTTTATGTAAGTGGTGAAGTCAAATTCAAGTTGCGTCATACGGACTGCTGAACATCATTGCCACAAAAACGAGCTCTGTTATTACAGCAATACAAAACGGAGCTATTGTACGAGGGTCAAAAAAAAATTATCGATCTAACACAGCCTTAAAACAAACGTTAAAGCA
>NW_023461647.1:0-24191 GCF_013731165.1 Rhagoletis pomonella
GATGAAGATGAAGATGAAGATGAAGATGAAGATGAAGATGAAGATGAGGATGAGGATGAAGATGAAGATAAAGATAAGTAGACTGTTATGATCGACCTGTAATAAAATAAATATATAATTTGTATATTAGAAAATATTCACATATGTATATATGTATATCGCACATTTCTTTCGTTCTGCAATTCCCTATATTAAGTTTCACTTCTTCCGCGTGTAGGGACTACACGCACTGAGTTTTTCTTATATTAAAATGTGATGAAAATCGGACTAATATGCAAGGGTACATATCGTTTCGCTTCTCGAATCGCGCCGTAAAGCTTCATTGGTGCAATATTTTGTGACACACATTTCCAAACTCGTTTTCTTTTCCGACATCAATAAATCTAAAAACTGGGTAGATGGTGAACTAAATAGTTCGAAAATATAGGCCCCTTTTATGAGATGCATTCGATCTTCGACTGTGGTCGAAAGCGCTGATCGATCGAATTTTCACTTGGTATTATGACGCTCATTCGATGAAGAATAGCGCTATTGTGAATTTCGCTCGTTTAGGCTGTTCACAATAGTATGTTTTGCACCGCTGATTTGTGCAAATTCAAATGAAGTAAAAAAGGCGAGTTTATAAAAACTTGGTAAAAGTGGTCGACGATTCGTCAGAGGATGAGGTCTTAGTAAACTGGCCAGGAGTAGAAAACGCCTAAGTTTAGTCTTTCGATTACATTTTGACATACATAATATTTAGGAAATTCGTCTACTGATCTATTAAAAACTAAAACAGGCGTTTGTAGACCTGCTGTCGGCTACACAAAAACCTGCTGCAGCAATGCACTCGAGCCAAATTTAAAATATTTTAAAACTAAACAGCTCTACGCTTTTGTTCTCAGAAATCATGCCGAATGAGTACTGGGATTTTCTTTCATGAATGCAACCAGCCTTTCCAGCTTGTGTTTAGTATTCACGACGCTAGACCTGCATGATTTTACTAAAAATTGGTGTCTAGCCACCAAAAAGCAATAAAACAAACGCTAAATCACATATATTTCACAATTTCCTAACCCTTCGCTACAACATCGAAAGCAAAATTCTGTTCGGCAGAAAATTCGATATTCAACGAAAATGGTTACATAGCTCATATTACGAATTTCACATTCGATCATCGATAACCAGCGAAGATCGAATGCAACTCATAATAAGAGCCATAAATCAGTTAGCATGGAGAAACCTGTTGAATCCTATGAAACAGGCCGAATTCTATTGAGAGCTTCTATTGAACAGCGAGACCAGGATATTTGGCAATGTTTTAAGGAAATCACCAACGGCTCTGATACTGATTCCAGTAGTGATGTGGATAGCCAAACGATGGAGAAATGGAGAAATATTTATAGATACCCCTTATACCTAGACAAGAAGGTCGTTTCATTTGGTGGAATCATAGACGGCCGCTGTGGTGTAGCGGTTAGCCTGGGTTCAAGCACAGTTCAACCCAACAAAAAAAAAGTTTTTCTAATAGCTATCGCCCCTCGGCAGCCAATCGCAAACCTCAGAGTGTATTTCTGCCATGGAAATAGCTTCTCATAAAAATAAAATTCGCCGTTCGGAGTCGGCCTAAAACTGTAGGTCCCTGCCCTTGTGTGACAACATCAATGCGCACGCCACAAAGCGGAGGAGAAGCCCGGTCAAACACTAACAAATGTGTAAGCGCCAATCTATTATTATTAAAGTCGCAAAAAATTTCCAAATTTGTTTACACTGGCAATGAAGTATCTCTGCGAACCACATTTCTCAGTGAACTCGAAAATAGTGTTTAGTGTATCGTAACAGAAATGGGTTCTTAACCGGTAATGCGGAAATGCAAACCAGATTTTAACCAGTATCCGGCCGGATAACAGAAAATAGGCCGGATAAGCCGGATTCCGGATATCTACCGGATATCCGGCACATCACTAGTTTTTACTAGGGATGTCAATTTTCGGGGTTTTGTCGATCCCGGGATTTTCGGGATCTGAAAATACAATCCCGGGATCCCGGGATTGTCCCGAAATTCAGGCAGTTTTATTAAAACGGTGTTGCAAACGCGTAAAGCGCAACCCGTGATCGGACTTAAAAAAATTTGTGTGGTAGAATCTAGAAAAAAATGTGGTCGATTTCAAAGAAATGTGGTAGATCTCAGGCTCTGGATCAAACTTTGTTCAAAAATTTAAAAATTCTGCAAGGTTTCACCTAAATTGCAAACATTTTAATTAGAATCTACAAAAAAAAAAACATTTAATTTTAGTATAATAAAGTACAAGATATAAGTTGCTAAAAATTGCGTTGAGTTTTGGCAATTTTTTCCTTGACAGTGTAAAGGAACTGCTTTATATCAAGATATTCCATATCAAGATATTTTTCAAACATATTTTGAGAGATTTTTGCAACCTTGCGGAGTGCTGCTAGGTTTTCTTTTTTATAACATCACGATGTAGGTAACACAAATGTGGCACTTAAAAGAAACCTCTACTTGGGATTTGGCGGTTTTGACAATTCTCAAGTAAAAGTAAACAACGCCTTAGAAACTTTAGATGCACTGAAATTTTCTAATACTAGCACAAAAATCGCCGTTTTTTTAACATTTTCGCAATTAATTCTTTTTACAAATCATATATTTTGCAATTCAACACAATAAAACCACGTTTCCTCTCGAAAAATTTATTACTGAAAAAACTTGCTATTTTGCAGTTTATTTTATCCTCCCATTCGGCTTTGCTGTAAGTATTTAGTGTTGGACAATTTTTGCTCTTAAAATTAAGAAAACTATGTCTATCAAAAATAAAACTACTCAAAAACGCGAATATGTGATAGATTTCAGACCTTGTGTGGTAGATGCACAAAAAAGTGGCAGATCTACCACAATGTGGTAGAAGTCCGATCACTGAGCGCAACCAATGTTGCAAAAAATTCTTGTTTTGCCCTTGAGGCGGGATATTTGTGATAAAAATTTAATTGGCTAACAAAAAAATTGTTTCCAGCAATCCCGGGATTTAAATCGACTAATCCCGGGATATTCGGGACCTCAAAAAGACCGGGTTTCCGGGATCCCGGAATTGACATCCCTAGTTTTTACGTATGCGTGCGTTGCGAAAAAAAATCCCTTAACTGAGAAAAACTTCGACAAGGTATGAGGATGGGGATAATTTCGACTTAAGCACTTTTTCATTATAGATTTAAGATATGAACATTTACATCCATATATACAGGGCCGTAGCAGGATTTTTTTTTGGGGGGGGGGGGGGGGGGCGAGTTGCGGATGGAGGAGAGGGTTCTGGCAAATTATTTTTTTTATTTTCACTTTTATTTCAACATATTTGGATTAAAAGAAAAATGCTGATAAAAATAAAATATTTCACACAAACAACAAAAAATATAATCGATAATCGCATGAGGCTATTGCCTGAAAATTTTAAAATGCACTTAGTGGCATTGTGCTACTATGATAGCTCGGCCCAGTAATCATAGTCAACTTATGTAAAGTAGACTGCATCACCCCCATAAAAAAAATCGGTACTGTTTTTCCACTGAAATTATAAAATCTATTATATTTTAAGACTTCCACCAAATTCCACCGATTTGAAAATACCTCCAAAAATTTAGTTTTTTATTAAAAAAAAGTTTTTTTAATATATATTTTTTTTTAATTCCCTCAGATGATTAAAAAATTTAAGCTTAAAAAATTTGCATACAATATTTAAAAAAAAGTTTCTACGGAATCATAATTATGAGATTTTCGATACTGTTTTTGAACTTTTTTCAAAGACTGGTTTAAGAAAAACTTGAAGTTTACATTTCAACCAAAACCTTATCAATTTAGACTTATGAGGTATCATTGGTACGGTATTTTTTCACCCTTTTAATTTCTTTGCGAATACGCTTATTCAAAGTATGAAAGAGGAGGGTAAGACAAACGCGTGTTATTCCATGTTGAATTAAGATGTGTTGGTATTTGATAAAGAAAAATTTGGGGCGTGAATGAGTTTTTGTTGCAAAGAAATAAAAAAGTTGAGAAAATACCTTTCCACTGATACCTCATAAATCTATATTGGTAAAGTTTTGGAGCAGTTATTCAAGTTATTCTTACACAAATTTTTGAAAAAAGTTAAAAAACAGCATCAAAAATCTTATTATTATGATTCCGTTGATACAATTTTTTAATATTTTTATATAGATTTTTTAAGCTTAAACTGTTTTGTCATCTGGGGGGTTTTTCGAAAAAATATTTAAAGAAACTATTTTTATTCATAAAAAACTCCATTTTTAGAGATATTTTCAAACCGGTCCAGCTCACGTAAATCTTAATATTTTTCAGAAATATTTTGGTAGAAGTCTTAAAATATACTAGGTTTGGTAATCCCGCCAGAAAAGCCGCAACTTTTTTTGGTGATGCAGTCGAATGTACAGTAGTCGAAAAAATTATAGCCGCATCAAATTTTCACAAGTTTTAAAATATTATTTTTGTTGCTAGTTATTTCTGGTTATTTTTTTATAGTTCATTCTTTAACAACATCCGTGTAAATACAAGTTTAAAGGCAGTGTCACACGATTGGATATTTGCCAAAATTTCGTGCAAATCGTATCCCAATTGTGTAAATACCCAAATATTTTTCTTTATTCCAATCACGAAAATTAATTTGTTGAAATTTTTCAATAGAACATCGCTGTATTGTACCAATATTTTGACTACAAAAAAAATCCCATTTTTTTATTTTGTACCAATAGCCCAATATAAAAATGTAGTAATCTGTACAAATGTAACAATCGAGTGCCACTGCCTTAAAAATTTATGCAATTTAAAAAAAGATTCAACAAATTTTCGTAAAGATTTCGAGTTTTTAATTAGATTCTGAGTATGCAGTATTGTAAGCGATCAAAGAACAAAGACATTTCCATAAAATCTACAAAAAAATTTAAGATTCTGGTTCTGTTAATGTTCTAGTTAGTCAACATCTACATACATACAAACATACATTGGATGTACTGGTCTGGTACCAGTCTGATACATATCCACACCCTGCAGGAAACGGGGATAGTTTATAGCTAACTTTTAACTACCCAACAGTCAACTAGTTGTAACTTTTTATTACTTATTTCCTTCGGCCGTAACAAACTATTTTTAAAGGGCAATGGCTTCAAAAACAAAAAGAACGGGTTTCCTCTGCATTAGATGTCAACTAACTAGTAGCTAACTACCTTTGGACATCAAATATAAGTAAAACTTTTTAATACATTTTTATTTATTTAACATTACATGCTTTTATATAGGTGATCCCATATTTGAGTATCAGATATATCATCAAAATAATAGGGGTATTCACCAAATTAAGCTGGTGGCCTGGCAGTCTGGCAAAAGAGCAGATGAGCTCAAACAACGTCAGTTGACAACAGTCGTTGCTTGAGCTGATCTACTCTTTTGCCAGACTGGCAGACCACTTGCTCACTTTGGTGAATACCACTATTATAAAATTTCGATCTTTTATTTGTCCTTAATTCGATAAGTAATTTTTGTATGAAGATATTTAAGTAGAAGCGTGTTTAAAGAAAACAAACTCCCGATAGCGTCTGCATGACTCTTGCACGACTTTACAACTCACTCAAAGTTAGTTTTGCCATAGCTAAGTAAAAGTTAGGTATTTATAGAAATCCAGCAAAAACGCTTACTATAATTTGGTTGATTTTTATCAATTGATACTTTTTTTCTACAGGGCATATGCACATATGTAAGTATGTATGTTTTTATTTATACGCACATACATTAAACGGCTTGTAGACCCTTACTTGGTTGGGTGTGATGGGTCAGCAGATAAAAATTTAATTTTAATATAAATCCATAATATCCATAGCGCACACGTGCAGATTATTCATTTTGTTAAATACCCTGGATGGTGTAGTACATTTTGTTGTAAAATAGTGAAAAAGTTTCTAACTCAGTATAAATTTAGTGAAGACACAGCTACCAACGTAAATTTATCCTTAATGAAGTCGAAAACACTAACGGTTTTAATCATCTTTGGCGTCTGCTATCAATTCACAAATGGCGATCTACGTGAGTACGAGTTATAACATACATATGTATGTACATACATACATATGTGTAAATGTATGTCGATTAGAGTGGCCATAGCGTTATTTGAATTTTATGCAGTCGGGAATTCAAATGTTTCCGCGTGGAAAAATGTGAGCTTGGGAGTGAAAAAAGCATGCAATTTCTAGAACGCGATTCGATAATTCGCTTAGATGATTACAGCGCCAATCAAGAAGAAAGGGAAGAAGAAGATTCGGTATTACCGAGTGGGTCCGGGCTGATCGTATAACTATTGCACTAAGGAAAAAAATGAGCATTGTTTTTTGGACTTTTCACATTTTGGGAATATACATAAAACGTTCTCGTATGCTTCCTAATAGTCTGAAATCGGATAGAAAATCAGGCCACGCAATAACATCAAATTCTGAAGGAGGGCAGGAAAAAAAGAAAATATACTATATTGAATTGCAATATTATAAATATTGAGTTCTTATCTATGTCTCCAATATGTATTTCAAATGTTTCGGCTCATATTAAACGATTTTTTTTTGTGTGAGATGTGTGCGGTTGATGTGTACTTTTGTCGGTAATATTCGACATCTTGGAAGAAATATTGTTTGTCCTTTTCGTCGAATGTCAAGCCTGATTAAAATCTTTAAAATGATGAAAAGCTCTTTCTGTTCGGTCGTTCATGTCTGGGAAATTCGGTTTTCATTTGAACCATTCGATTAGCAGACGATAACAAGTAATTTTCAAGCAAAAAACAAAACTGACTTCAATTCTCATATAAAATATTAAGAGTACCGTTAATTTATTCAAAACGCAATGACCGCATCTAAACCAAACTATTATGGGACCACCTTTCCTAAAAAATAATTATAGAAATCGGTTGACGTGGTCCAAAGTTATGCGGTGACATAAAAATAGTCTGTTGCATGGCGTAATGTAGTCACTTGTATCATTTTTCATGTTCGTCGTCCAATTTGTACAGAGTTTTGACCATTTTCCATTCAAAGGAAATGTTTTGATGGAAAATTCTCAGAGAAACGGTCAATTTTGGCTATGTCACAGAACTAGTGTGAAAATGATCAAAATGTTACTTAAATAGTCCTGAATTAGTATCGAAATGGGCCAAACTGGTCCCAAAATGGTTCTGAAATAGCCATGAAGTAGTCCAGAAAAGTTCATTTGTACACACAGGTAGCAATTACAGATTTTCTGCTAGGTTACACCAGAAGCAGTTACTAATTTTTCTCCTGGGTTAACGCTAATTTTACCCATACCGAGAGCCAATAAAAAAGTTTGTAGCAGTAAATATATTTGGCTATGAATCTCGCTTTCATCGGTACTCCAGGTAAACGCAATTGTGTGAAGTTTGTCCTGGCAAATAAAAAGTAAAGGAAGCTGTAAGACTTTCTTCTAATCACCGCGGGCGTAATCCAATTTGAATGCATTAAGGCAGAAGTAGAGGTGAAGAAAACATCGATGGCACTATCGATGCATCGGTAGTTGATGGCGACTATCGATGTTTCTTTTGTACACCTCTGCGCATGTAAAATGAAATAATCTTCGTTTCTAGTTTATAACCTTTCTAAACCAAAATCAAAATATTTTTTAAGACTTTCAATAAAAAATATTTTATCTATTTGTAATAGTTTTATGTCAATCCCACTCAATAAAAATTTTACGTTTTTACAAGCTTTTATTTAACTTCACTTACATACATTACTTGCGGCTTTTTGACATGATTTTAATGGGTTATCTGTTAAAAACGCTACAACTAACTTTATTTTGACTTTGAACGCCCTATTTTTTCACAACAATCCGGGTTGATCGTATAACATCGAAAACATCGATGGTAGCAAATATAGGTGTTTCTCCACCTCTAGGCAGAAGTGCTTGTGAATCTCTACTTGGCCCACCAACAGTATTGTTTTCACTTCTTATCTAATGCTGAATTTCCACTTGACATTAAATTACAAAAACTGTAATGGCAAAGTTGGGCACAGTGTTGCCGTTTTAGTCCTTTGGTGGCTAGATTTAGCTACCACATCCATACTGTAACTGATCTATTAACGATTTAACTATAGTTTAAAATAGATAAGTTTACGGCCTTTAGGGACGTTTTCTCAAGTAACCTGTAACTTTGAAGCTCACTTTATATTTAAAGGTTGCATTAAAATTTATGATTTTGTCTAAAGTAAATCATTTTATTATCGGATTTAAATTGGTTTACAACCGTCAAAACCCGATAATAGAAATGCTTAACTTTTCACATAACTTTATTTTTAATCCAACCTTTAAATATAAAGTGAGCTTTAAAATTAAAGGTTACTTCAGAAAACTAAGAGCCGTTTAATTTGTTAAATGGCCCATCAAGTCGATTGACCGTGTATGTTCTTGTGGTGAGATTGTACCAGCTGCTGGTCCGACTTCGAAAACTATTTGAAAATTTTATGATTGTACCAGCATGCTTGTGTCGTGAGTGGTGAAATTAGCTCAATTTTCTAAGTAAAAAGTATTTTGGCGGAAATTTTTTGCACTATATGAGTCAAAGCCGTGTTTGTGGAAGATTAAGTTCACGATATTGCAGTTGTGAATTAAGAAAAAAAAAACAATGTTTAACAAAATGGTAGAAAAATTATGAAATTTCGGCTCTAATCATTTCGATCTATCCTCGACCTCATTTGTAAAGAAATAAATATTGTACCAGCATGCTGGTAAGTTATATGCTTCGGGCCTTATGGTACAATCACTTGATGCAGCCAGCAAGCTGGTGTCGTATATTTCCCCCTTTTATACAAAATATTAGCTTTTCTTCCAGAGTTCATTGTTTTTCTATAGCATTACTTATTTAAAATGTTTGCGTGTATCCTTATGTATATATGTATATGTAAGTAAACAATTTTAGCTACAATTTTTAGCCACAACGACTTTTTTTAGCTCTATTATAGCCCTTTTTTTAAAGGAATTTGGCTACCAATAAAAATGATTCGCGGCAACATAGGTTGGGCATTAAAAAATAAGCATTTCAATGCCACTCTTAAAATCGTTGATGCATCAGTTTTAGTCGATTGCTTGTCTGTTCGTTTGCATAATTTGACACACTGTGTTAAGGCCCAATAAGTTGACTCATAAAAGGGTTCAGTACAAGTCCCAAACTTTTGGGTTGGACAACGTATACTGAGATTCCGATCATCTTGATGTATTTAATAGACCAAATTGTTTTGAATGAGCAAGAATTGATGGGTCATCCGTTATTTAGTCTAGATTTGGCACCTTATGATTTTTTTTTTGTTCCATTCCATCAAATATAAACTTCGCGGTTAACGATTTTTATTGTCAGAAGAAGCCCGTTCAAAAAACATGTTTTTGTGGTACCGAAATCAATGCGAAAAGCCGGCTTAAAAAATTGGTTAGAGCCAGGGACCCGCACTTCCATAATAAAAGTCGTTAAAAAAAAGTTATTTTCGGACTTTTATTTTATTTGAAATAAAATAATCTATCTATTTGTTAGTTCAGTAATAACAGTTAAACTTCTATATTTATATTTGAAAGCTATTTTAGTCCTCTTTCATTTGGTACCAAATTTGTTTAATTTGGATAAGCGGTTTGTTTATTATTAGGAAATGACTTTTATTTCGGCCTTAAAAATATTGGTTCAAGTTTAACTATTATTACTGGAATAAAAAAGTAAAAGTCCGGATTTTTCAGTTATTATCAGTGTTGCCAACCAGGTTGGCTAGATTGGAGTTTGGTAGGTTCCGCAACCAAAATAGTTATTTGCGAAAAATAGAAAATATATATCTCCAAACATTTTAGCAACCTTGTTCCTAATTGTGCCTAGAAGTTTATGTAAACTGAACTGAACTACAAAATTGTGACAAACTACATATGTATGTATGTATATTTACTGAATACTGGTGCGCTGAAAGGGGCTTGTCAATAAACCCACTGAAGTCAATCAATGTCCCATTTACCCCATTTACCAAAAGAAGGAAAATCAACTTGACTAGACCCACCTCGTCAGGGACAGAAATTGAGTTCTCAGAAAAGGCGAAGTATATAAGGATAACTCAGGCTCAGTAAGAAAACACATCTCTTGAATGTTACCATCAAGGCTACAAGTGTGCTTTATGCAGACCTGTTAACTTTCGATTACGATTACTAATCAAAACGATTACATGGGTTCGGTAATCGTAATGATTAATTCAATTCGTGTTTTTAACCGAGGAACTAGTAAGTAATCAATTATAATTAGAATTAATCAAAAAACAATCATGATTATTTGTCATTAAAAAAATAATCAATAATAATCAAAAATAATCAAAAAACAAGTAAGAGCAGCGCTGTCTTCGGCTATGCCGAAGGCTTCATACCTTTCATGAACATCTGCAAATTTTACTTTGACAGATTACTGCTTTTGAATACATCTGCATACATCGATAGAGGAGTTACATCTATATTAATAAAAATGTTGTGTTCGTATGTCACGGTCGTCAAAACTCGAGAACGGCTGAACCGATTTGAATAATTTTTTTTTTGTATTGTTCGGTATAATACCAGAACCAATCATACCGCAAAAAATTGGAGGGTTGCCACCTATTTGTAATTTTTGAACCCAATTATATTGACAAAATAAATGAATTATTACAATATGGATATCAAATTAAAGAGGTTTAAGAAAGATGACTGATGGAAATATTTTTAAGGAGGGTTGCCACCTAATTTAAAATTTTAACTCAGTTAAGTTGATTAAGTGAATGAAATATTGCAATGTGGGTAGCAAATTGAAGAGTTTTAAGAAGGCGTACAGCCGAAAATATGTGTGATTAGGGTTGCCACCTGTTTGAAAGTTTAACTAAATTACGCTGATAAAATAAAATAAATATTACAATATTGGTATCAAAGTAAAGAGTTTTAAGAAAGATAACTGTTGGAATTATTTTTGGGGAGGGTTGCCACCCATTTTAAAATTTTAACTCAGTTAAATTGATAAAGTAAATGAAATATTGCTATGCGGGTATTAAACTAAAGAGTTTTAAGAAGGCTTACAGTCGAAAATATTATAAAGGAGGATTGGCACCTGTTAAAAAATTTGGCACAATTTAATTGATAAACCAAATAATATATTACAATATATATATTAAATTTAAGTGGTTTAAGAAAGATAACTGCTAGAAATATTTTTGAGTAAAATTGCCACATCTTTCAACATTTAAATTCAGCTATTTTGTTAAAATAAATGAAATACGGTAATTTTGGTATCAAACTTCAGATTTTTAAGAAGGCCTACAGCCGAAAATATGGTTGAAGAGGGTTGCCACCTGTTTGAAAATTTAACCCAATTGATATACATAGGTATGAAATTAAAAAGGTGTAAGAAGGAAGACGTTTGGAAATACTTTTGAGGAGGTTTGCCACCTATTTGAAAATTTAAACTCAGTTAAATTTATTAAACAAATGAAATATTGCAATGAGGGTATCAAACTAAAGAGTTTTTAAAAGACCTACAGTAGAAAATATGTTTGAGGAGGGTTGCCACCTGTTTAAAAATTTAACTCAATTAAATTGGTAAAATACATGAAATGTTACAATATCGGTACCAAACTAAAGGCATTTGAGAAATCTTGATTTAGAAATCTATATCTATATATATAAAAATGTTGTGTTCGTTTGTCACGGTCATCAAAACTCGAGAACCGCTGAACTGATTTGAATATTTTTTTTTGGTATTGCTCGGTATAATACCAGGATGAATTATGTTACAAAAAATTGGAGAGCTGCCACCTGTTTGAAATTTTTTAAATCCTGTCATATTGATAAAATAAATGAAATATTACAATATGGGTATCAGATTAAAGAGGTTTAAGAAAGATAACTGCTGGAGAAATTTTTGAGGACGGTTGCCACCTATTTGAAAATTTTAACTCAGTTAAATTGATAAAATAAATGAAATATTGCAATGTGGGTATAAAATTAAATAGGGTTAAGAAAGATATCTGCTGGAATACTTTTGAGGATGGTTGCCACCTATTTGAAAAATTTAACTAAGTTAAATGGATAAAGTAAATGAAATATTGCCGTGGGGGTGTCAAACTAAAGGGGTTTAAGAAGGCTTACAGCCGAAAATATTTTTGAGGAGGGGTGCCACCTGTTTGAAAATTCAACTCAATTTAAAGGTAAAATGAATGACCTATTACAATACAGGTATCGAATTAAAGAGGTCTAGGAAATATGACTGTTGGAAATATGTTTGAGGAGGGTTGCCACCTATTTGAAAATTTTAGTTCAGTTAAATTGATAAAATAAATGAAGCATTTCAATATGGGTATCAAACTTAAGATTTTTAAGAAGGCTTACAGCCGAAAATATGTTTGAGGAGGGTTGTCACCTGTTTGAAAATTCAACTCAATTTAAAGGTAAAATGAATGACCTAAGTATTACAATACAGGTATCGAATTAAAGAGGTCTAGGAAATATGACTGTTGTAAATATATTTGAGGAGGGTTGCCACCTATTTGAAAATTTTAGTTCAGTTAAATTGATAAAATAAATGAAGCATTTCAATATGGGTATCAAACTTAAGATTTTTAAGAAGGCTTACAGCCGAAAATATGTTTGAGGAGGGTTGTTATCTGCTCGACAATTTAACTCAATTTAATTGATAAAATAAATAACTTATTATATACATAGGTATAAAATTAAAGAGGTTTAAGAAATATGACTGTTGGAGATATTTTTGAAGAGGGTTTCCACCTATTTAAAAATTTTAAACTCAGTTAAATTGATAAATAAATGCAATATTGCAATATGGGTATTTATAAAATTAAATAGGTTTCAGAAAGATAACTGTTGGAAATATTTTTGAGGAGGGCTGCCACCTATTTTAAAATTTTAACTCGGTTAAAAAGATAAAATAAATGAAATATTGCCATGAGGGTATCAAATAAAATAGGTTTCAGAAATATTACTCTAGGAAATATTTTTGAGGAGAGTTGCCACCTATTTAAAGATTTTAACTCGGCTAAATTGATAAAATAAATGAAATATTACAATGTGGGTATCAAATTAAATAGGTTTCAGAAAGCTAACTGTTGGAGATAATTTTGAGGAGGGTTGCCTTCTATTTGAAAATTTTAACTCAATTAAATTGATAAAATAAATGAAGTATTGCCACGTGTGTGTCGAAACTAAAAAGTTTTGAAAAGGCTTACAGCAGAAAATATGTTTGAGGTACAATATGGGTGCCAAACGAAAGGTATTTGAAAAATATTGATTTGGAAATATTTTTAATAGGATTATCACCTATCTAAAAGTAAAGACTGAAAATATTAAAGTTAAATGAAATATAACATAACTGGTTCTAAACGAAAAGTGTTTGGGAAAGCTTTACTAGGGAATTTTTTAAATCTTTAAACTTATCCAAAATAGGAACAGTTTAAATAAATATAGAATTTGCAACATCTTATCAAACGAAGTGATCATATTATCAACGAAGAGTTGGTACACAAATTACTTAATGTAAAAAGTTAATAAACAAGTAATTTTTAAGCAAAAAACACAACCGGCTTCAATTCCCATATACAAATTTAATAGCACCGTTAATTTTTCCATGATCCAATGATCGGATCTAAACCAAATTAGTATGGGATCACCTGGAAATCAGTTGACGTGGTCCAAAGTTATGCGGTAACATACATAAAAAAAAGTAATCCGATGAATTGATAACCTTCTCCTTTTTGTGAAGTCGGCTAAAAACTACTGAAACAAATAACAAAATGATAAAAGAGTAACGAAAACAAAAAACTATCGCAACAAAGAGGTTTAACAAATACTTAATGAACACTTAAAATTGTTGACACCATTCCCTAGCATTATAAATCAGTTAACTTTTAATCGTAAACAATTTATTTCGTTTGGGGTCGCCATAGCCTACTACGTATATTGCGAGTAAAGAAATTTTGAATAACTTCAGATAATATTATTATGATTATGATTACTATTACTATTGTGAACCCCTGTTATATGCCCAAACCAACATTCCAAAATTAAGACGAATTCAGAAGGGCATTTACGATCGCATTATGCAAGTGTTAAGATAATAAGAGCTGCAGAACAGAACCACTCAGGAAAAATTGTTTACGTAATTTCTGGCGTATGCCAATGACATCGATATCATCGGTAACAAAAACCACGAAGTCTGTCCTGCCTTTTCCAAGTTAGATAACGAAGCAAGGCGATTGGGTTTGGTTAACGTCAGCATGGAAATCCAATGCAGAATCACTCTAGCCAACAAGTGCAACTTTGTACTGAATTGCCATTCGGGAGTAAAGTCCTCTCTCGACGTACAAAAACCACACTCTATAAGTCACTCATCATGTCCGAGCTGGTATATGGCGCAGAAGGTTAGACAATGACCACATTCGATGAGATGGCTCTTGGAGTATTGGAGAGAAAGATCTTATGGAAGATTTACAGGCCTCTGCGCGTTGGCGACGGAAAAACCGCAGACGATGGAACGATGAGTTGTATGAGCTTTACAACGAAATGGACATGGTGTGGCGAATGAAAATACAGCAGCTCCGCTGGTTTGGCCACGTCGTTTGAATGGGAAGCGACGTTCCAGTTCTGAAAGTATTCAACTCGCAATCCGCTGGTGGTAGCAGAGGAAGAGGGAGAGACCAAGTGGAGAAGGACTTGGCTTCACGTGGCATTTCCAACTGTCGTCAGTTGGCACAGATTGAAACGACTGGCGTTCTTTGTCGATCTCGGCCAAAATGGCTTAGGCGGTTACAGCACCAAATTAGAGGAAAAATATGCAAATATTAATTGACGGAGTTCGGGGACCTTCTTCTTGATACGCCAGGAAGAACTAGCAAAACATTCCTTATCAGAAGGATTCTGGCAACGGTTGGTTCAAAGAATTACATAACTTTAGCTATCGCTTCGCCTGGAATTGCTACCATGGGGAAACATTGCTAAGTCAGCTCTTAAGCTGCCATTGAACATATAAATAGTAGTTGATTAAATTTGGTGATTACTTTTGATTATTTTTGATTTTTTAATTATATCTAATTATTTGATCGATTTCATTGTAAAGAAACATACTTGTTTGTGTTCTGATGGTATGACATGCTTAAAGCAGCGGAATACAAATACATATCTAAAATACATGAATACCCTCCAGAAATGCAAATATTCGCAACATCCCTGTTATCTATGGTCATTTGAAAGAACAACGTAACACCGTATTTCACAGCTACATATATATGTTTGTCGACAAAACATTTTTTTTCCCTGTGAGCATTACATTTTATTTAAAATAATTTACATAGTTATAAATTTGTTTTTGTTATTTCTTGGCCTTTTAATGAAAAACTTATTGTGGAAAAGCAACAATAATTCTGAAAAAATGGTAGAAGTGATAGCTATTTCGGAAATCACTACATTTCCTCATCCGACTTCTTTCAGTAGGATTCGAACCGACGATCCCACTGACTCAGCCAGTTGCCTACGCACTGTGCTAAGTTCGCCTTGTGAATTCTTGTTGCTTTTTCCACTATTTCATTTGTTAAGCCAACTACAATCAAGCGCAGCTATTCCGCTGCAATTCACACTTGATCATGTGGTTGTTGGTTTTGTTGGTTTTTGTTAATATTTCTATTATTAGAATGTTTAACTTTTAGGGGTGCTCGTCCTTAAGTTATTTATTTTTGTTATTTTATGGCCTTATAACAATTATATTCAACAATTTTTATTGAGCTTGAGGCCGTTTATAATGAAAAACTTATTGTTGATTTTCCAGTAATCATTAATTTTTTTGCAATTTTAAATTTTAATGATTATTTTAATTTTCTTACATAACCCAGCCATTAATAATTAATTATAATTATCAAAAATAATCATATTAATTGCCATTAAAGAATAATCAAAAATAATCAAATAATTAGAAATAATCAAATAATCAAAATTAATCAAATTGTTTTTTTAATTATTTGATTATTTTTAATTGTTTGATTATTTTAATTATTTGATTGCATTTAATCATTTGATTGTTTCTAGTTATTAGATTATCTTCAGTTATTTGATTATTTCTAATTATATGATTATTTTTCCAATTAGATGAAGCTGTGTTTTTTACCTGAAAACCCTATGAGGTGAACTTTTTAAAAAGTTTTAAATAGATATTTTTGGTGTTCTTGCATCAAGGAATCCTTTTCAATGGTAGCAGGAACCGAAAAAGGCATTTTATATATATTTTTTAAGTTCATTGCATGCTGTTTTTAGGTCAAAAGGAAGACAAAAAATCAAAAAGTTTACTTTTTATGGTCATTTTGAATTTTACATACAGTGGTTGAAAAAATTACTCGCATCAATTATTATTATTTTTTGTTATTTAATTTGAGTTATTTTTTTTTATAAAAATATAGTTTCTTCTTTAACATAAAACCGTATAGATCCAAGTTTCAGACTTTGTGCAATATTTGAACAAAATTCAGCAAACTTTCGTAAAAATTTCGAGCTTTTAAATGGAGTTTCTATAAATATTTTGTATATGCATTTACGTAGCCTACTCAATTCTAGAATAATAAAGTGCAAGTTTCAAATGGCTAAAAATTTCCGTTTTAGGATTTTTTCCTAAGCTGTTGCGTTTTTTTCTTCCATATAAAAATAAATTATGTTCATTCGCTATATGAAAGCAAATGCAAAGAAAATTCTAAAAATCAACGATAATTTTTTTGCCATACTAGAATTGAACGAGCTGAAATTCCCCACAAAAAACGGTCCATTCCCCGATTCCCCACGCAAACTGAAATTCCCCACAAATCGGGGAACTCCTCACGAGTCGGCTTCCCCTGGTAGAGAATGACGTATATTCTCTACCAGTAGAGAGATAATCGGTAGAGAAGTGTTACAGAAACGAGCTACTGAATTTATAACTTTCTGGTGGAGGCACTAGGTCTGTTTTGTCTGCATTCACACTGAAACCTACTTTGTTTGTAAATATCGCGGACTGCTTCTTCAGGAAGCCCAACGTAATCTGTATTTAAGACTGCCTCAAATAAAATAAAATAAAAACAATAATCACATACTTGTATTCTTAATTGTATTATATATTTAAGTAGTTTTGTAACCGTTAAAAATTGCCAATAACCTTAATATCTTACTACTTTCTTTTTTTGCCCTCAAAAAATACACAGCTTCCGAAATAGAAAAATGTCACGCTGGCGATGTTGATTGCATTGCTAAAACACTTCCGTTCATTTTACAAAACTATGCTCAAGGAATTCCGGAAATCGGTCTTACCGATATAGAAAAACTTTCACTCGACGATGTTGTTCTTACAAAAGCGAACCCGCATTCGGGAGTTTCGCTTAATTTGGAATTCAAGAAAATGTACCTGCATGGCATCAGCAATTTAACTGTGCAACGCATCGTGGGCTTTGAAAAGGATCCACTCAATTCAAAATTTGAAATATATATAACCATACCAAATTTGGTAGTCGATGGAGAATACATTTCTAGCGGCAAGGTGCTGATACTACCAATGGACGCCACTGGTTATGCGAAAATAAAACTGAAGAATAGCAAACTCAGTTTGAAATTTAAGAGCGAAGAAGTGCGGAAAGATGGCAAGCAGTTCATAAAAATTAAGGACCTCAAATGCAAATTAACACCAGAATTGTAAGACAAATTATACAAATATTTTCATGACACTTAAATTTTAATGATTTATAAAATTCAAATTTACTTTTTTTCTTTTTAAACAGAATGAAAGTGAAATTCGAAAATCTATTTAATGGTAACGAACAATTGGCCAATTCTCTAAATCAACTCATCAATGACAATTGGAAGGTGCTGTATTCTGATATGGAAGATCAAATAAATGATGCGGTTGCGAAAATTGTTAAACGGCTGTTGGCTGGTGTGTTGCGAGTATTGCCCTATGACGAGTTTTACGGAAAGGATTGAAAAAATTATTAATTTAAATAATTTACGTATTATACGAGGGTAATTTGAAGTCACTGACTTTTTGAATTAAATATATACTTTTCGGCGAAAAAGCGTTTTATTTCTCAACACAGTCTCATTTCAGCTCGATACAGTCAGGCCAGCTATTTTAAAATTTTTTAATTCCTACCAAATAATAGGTCTTTCAAGGCCCTCAAAATTAGTGTTTGTTTCAGTGGTGACCTTCGACTCAAATCTCTTACCTCTCAGCTATTATTTTGGTTTTGGTAACAGGAAAAAGTCGGTGGGGGCTAAATCAGCTGAATATGGTGGTTGGGGATGGAGTTCGTAGACCAATTGATGGTTTCTTCTATGGTGCCTACACACGTGCACTGTCTTGATGAAACAGCACCAAAATCTCTAAATAATATTCGCCAGTGATCGCTTTGTCCTTTTCAAGTTCATCGTTTGCATTCCAAAGAACTGCTGCCATGACCTTATTGGCCGACAGACCCACTTTGGCCTTCTTTGCTGCACTTCAAGATTGTTCCTTGGTCTCTGGTGTTATATGATGGATCCATGTTTGACCAAAGGTTACGGAACGGTGCAAAAATCATTCAGATTGCGGTTGAACATCGCCAAACACTCATTTGAAGTGTCACACAGTTGCGTTTATGGCAGAGTGTGAGTAGGGACGTTCCGAGACCATCAAAGTATCGATGTATACTTAAATGAGTTTACTCAAATCGCTATTTCGATACTTCTTAAATGAGTAAACCGAATGTATCGATACCTACTTATATCGATAATTGTTCATCCTTTTATATGCAACAAAGCGAAAGTAATTTTCAGGCGTTATCTGTGACATATATTTTGCGACACTTGAGTGGAATATTTAGGCAGCCAATTCGAAAACGCCCTATCACAGAAAAATTTTCAATAGCGCCCTACTTCAGAATATGGTTGAAAAAAGCCATACCTCAGAAAACTTTTCAAGAACACCCTATTTCAGAATTCCGTTCACAAACGCTCTATCTCAAATATTTTCAATAAATTTTCAGTTGAAGTAGGGCATTTGTGACCCAAATTCTGTAATAGGGCGTTCTTGAAAAGTTTTCTGAGATAGGGCGTTTTTCAACTGGCTACCGAGATTCCTCGATCTTCCACTCAGATGTCGATATGTATATTTGTTCATTAGTAATGCTAGAGGTTAAACGATTACTTAGACAAAAAATTCAACCTTTGAAAGGTTCCCACAAAACTTTACGGCTTCAAAGCATTGCTTGCACTTTGCTGGAATATCACTAACTTTGCAAATCTATATCCACTAGAGTGGTTTAAAAAAATTTTATTTTGGAAATTCAAAAACGCCACCTCAAATTATTGTTGTTTGTGATAAAAAAAGAGAAACGGGGTTTTCTTTTTGAAAAGCGCGACCTCCAGCTGGTCGGTTTTTTTTTTTATATAAACGCTGATGTTCTCAATTTTTTTATTTTCTTGTCATGTTAAAATTCAGGTAAAAATGTGGTTTTTGCATATAATCACTCTGGTATTATTGGGGAACATTTCTTTAATTACATACCTGTCTTGGGTAGTTAGAATGGGCCTAATACCCGAAAATATGCTCTCGAAAAGAGACTAGTAAAATTAAAACGTTGATACTGAACGATTTACGCGTTGTCATGGGTAGGAACTTGTTATCTGGGGGTTTCTGGGGTTGCTAATTAGGAATCTGAAGTCAGTTTTTCAAAATTCAAAATGGCGGATCCAAAATGGGGATTAATTTTTCTAAAAAGTTATTGGATTTGTTTGAAAACCTGCAATCGAGGGTTTTTGGGTTCGCCGATTACGAATCTGAAGTCAATTTTTTTAAATTCAAAATGGCGGATCCCAAATGTCGACCAACTTTTAAATAAATTATTGGATTTGTTAAAGTCTTAACCGCCATTTTGAATTTTGAAAAACTGACTTCAGATTCTTAATTAGAAACCTCAGAAATCCCCTGGTAACAAGTTCCAACCCATGACAACGCGTAAATCGTTCAGTATCAACGTTTTAATTTTACTAATGTCTTTTCGAGAGAATATTTTCGGGAACTAGGCCCATTCTAACTGTCCAAGATAGGTGTGTAATTAAGGGAATGTTCCCCAATAATACCAGAGTAATTATATGTAAAAACCACATTTTTAGCTGCATTTTAACATGTCACAAAATAAAAAAAATTGCGAACATCAGCGTTTTTATAAAAAACGGACCAGCGCGACCTCTAAAAAGACTTTTTTTTTTTAATAAAAAAATACGTGTCTCTTTTTTTATCACAAATAACAATATTCTGATGTAGCGTTTATGGATTTCCAAAAAGAGTGTTTTTATAAACCCCTCTAATATCCACACTTACGATTTTGGCGGTGCCATTGCTTAAAGCAATTAATTTTCATAAAAAACGACGCTGTGCAAAGTTTCTTCCATAGAAAAAATATGGCCTTCAAGATATGGCACTTGCTCAAATCGATTCGATACAAGTACTTTTCTTTCGATACCAAGTAAGTATCGAAACAATGATTCAAGTAAAAAGGTAGTTGGTATCGAAACAAAAGTATCGAATACATACTCATATTTACTTGTAACGGAACATCCCTGAGTGTGAGCAAGCGCTGTACCTATCGCGAGGATAGCTTTTTCATAGCCATCCACATAAAATGTTATGCTTCAGCTGAAATGCCTACAGCATAAGCCACCTCACACACTTTCATTCTTCGATCGTCCAATATAATTCCACGAATTTTATCGATGATTTTGGGCGTGATGACCTCTTTTGGGTGACCTGAACGTTCGGAAACTCAGTAAACCACTTTCTAACCATTGAAATCCACATAGTATTTATCAGTAATGGTTTCAGTAATGCATTTTTTTAAAAAAAAAGTAATTACTAATCTGAAAGATCCTGCAACTATTTTGCAAGTATAAGGAGCTCCAGTGACCACCCAGTTCCACCACATGTCAGAAGGATCCTCCACCACGTATGTCTTAGCTCAAGTACAGCGCTCGCTGAGCTTACATGAGGTCTAATCGTCCAAGAGTGAACCGCAGGAGAACAGAGGCATACCCAGCTGCTCCACACCCGTTGGTTTTAAGGGTGACGTTCCAAGCCAAGTCATCCACCACGCAGTTTTCCGCAATATCACTGCGGCTTGGTGCCGGCAAAATGAGCCTGATTAGGAGGTACTCCGGAGCGTCAGACCTTCCCTCACCGATTTCGAGCGTACTACCAATGTTTCAGAGCCTGGCTATCAGACTCCAGCGTCCAGAGAGTTCGTGCTGGGACAACTGTGATTGCAATTTGCAATATCTACAGGCATAACGTTTAACATGACGTGTGTAGGCGTGGTTCTTATTGCCCCACTAATTCCGAGAAGTGTAATCCACTTTACGGGCTGTAGTTGCTTAGCCAGTGTTGCCTTCTCTGGTGAGTTCCACCAGGTTCGGTAAAACAATATAGGCTTAATTATGGTTTCATAAAAACAATGACTTACTTTGGCCGAGAGACCCCATCTCTGGCACTAAGGCAGTTTTGAAAAAAAATTTCCTGAGTGCTATAAATATTGGCAATCGCAATTAACTTTTGTCTGACTTCTTCCATTAATGTTTGAAAGCGTCAATCTGAATATATGCACTATATACAGCAAAAGCACGATGCTGCTGGCTTTGGGAAATAGTCTACAAAGGTAAATATATCTAGCAGTGAATGAAAACACAATGTATCTCCTGCAAACACAGCGAGTTTTGGGGTTATTGTCACTGTTGACAAATATATCGTTGAAGTAGTAAAAGATTTTCTACCTAGGAGTCAGCATAAACACCACCAATAATACCAAATCAAGCCTATAATAAGTCTACCAATAAGTGTCATATTGGGTTCTCGAAGAACAAAAATGAATCGACTACGAACAAACCGGGAAGGCACCAGTGAATAATCACTCGACCCGTCACCCATGCGCAGGGAACGAAAAACGCAAAGGATCTGTCTGCACTTCGATGGAATAGCAGATTTGCGAAATATACAGTTGATAGGGATAATAAAGCTAAGTGCCCCTCATCTATCCATGGCCTATTGACCCCTCGAATAATATTAGTTTTAATTTTTAATTTGCAGATTGCCATGGTTGTCCCAATTTTATCTCTTTGCTAGATTGGTATCTTTGTTAGATTGGCATCTTTCTTAGATAGCTCATTGCTCCTGCAGTTTCCTTCAATATTTCTATGTCCCGGAACCCATATATGCCTGACCTTGAAGATGGTGCTGCCTTTGATCTTAGCATTGCCGCATTCATTGATTTGATGGCCGCCTGGCTATCTTAGACGTATATATTAAGGCACACAGCCACATCCTTTATAGCTGGCTGATAAACGCTGCACTGGTGCGAAATTTGGACGAATTCTGATCTTAATTCTTTAGAGAAAACTCCGTATCCAACCCTACTCTCAGCATGGAACCATCGGTGCAGAAACATAATTCCCCCCTTCTCCATATTCTTGCCGCTTGCCACTATCTTCTTAACGAGATGTTCATTTAATAGAGTATGTCGAAGGTGGGTTTAGACGCGAAGTAGTCGACTTCGTGGGTATAACTACTAAGCGTGTGAGGTATGGAAGAGCGGTCAAACCATCTATTACGGCATACTATTTTCTCGAAGTGCCGAGTCGGCGGCCACGTGTTTTCCTACCAGATTTACTACAGCAAAATTGGCTGGCACTTCTAGCGCTTTCTTTGGGGTGGTCCTCAAAGCACCAGAGATGCCCAAAAACGCTGTTCTTGGGACCTTACTCAAGAGTTTTAGGTCCACCATACAAATATTCAATATATCGCACACCGTCTTCAAAAGAGTCACAACTCAAAATAATACGGTCGTCAGAAAATGCGAAAAACTATTTCGTAGCACATGCTAATCATATGGGCAAAGGCGATTTTCCCTTAGGTTTTTTTTTTAAACAAATTATAACAAAAATTTACTCCATCTTTTGCTGAAAGGTAAATAAAAGCTCTGTGTACATTTTTAGCGCATAATTTCAAAAATGCCAAATTTTTAGTTGTGACTCTTTTGAAGACGGTGTGCTATATGTAATAGTATAGGCCTAACTACGAAAGTGTAAATCCAATGTGTAATACGAGGTGTTAGTCCCCATTCGGTTCCGGCTGCTTGTTTGCATACATATGTGGATAATTTAACGTTGGCCCCATGACCGTTTACCCTAAATCAGGTTTCCACGTAAGCTTTCTATCTAATACATATCGCACACGATCTTCAAAAGTGACACAACTCAAAACTAGACCTTCGTCAGAAAATGCGAAAACCTATTTCGTAGCCCATGCTAAGCTTTTGATGAAAGGTAAATCAAAGCTCTGTGTACATTGTTAGTGCATAATTTAAAAAATGCCAAATTTTGAGTTATTATTATTTATGTTAGTTAGTTATTTAACATTCACGTTCAAAGGAATCTCCACACTCAAGACGGCACAACGGCGAAACCGTTTGTCTCCATATCAAATGATAGAAAATCGTACCACAATACATACATAATGAATTTCCATACCCGTGAAAATTAATGGGGAGACTCTAGAGAGCCTAAGTTTCTTTGTAAAGTGAATTACTTCAGTTTTCTTGGGATTTATTCCGAGTTTCCTATTCCCTGTCGAGTTTCTAAGCGCGACCATATTAGAGCACAGAATGCTTAAAGGCAATTGCCCGGTCGTCAGCATAAGCAGTAACGTAGAAACCCCTCTCTGTAGGGTAGGTAGCAAGGATTCCACAACCAAAATCCAGAGAAGAGAGAACTCTTTCCTGAGGGTTGCCTCTGACGAATTGTTTGCTTAGTTTGGTGTTGGGTAACCTAGCGGTTATCTTCCTTTTGATGGGTGTACTCTCAATCAGAGCAGCACCGTTAGTGTCAACACCAAAGTCAGACTAATGGATCTAAAGTCGTTGGGACTTAGGGCCTCTCTGCCTTGGCTATGAAGGAGACTTTCATCTCTCTTCGGCCTAGCGAAATACTGCCCATGTTAAGACAGCTTTTATAATGGCATGGCCGCAATGAACGGGGAGATACTAACCCGTGATTGCTGAAACTCTGCCGAGTGAATGCCATCGAATCCCAGTGATTTGTAAGGACCAAAAGTTTTCCA
>NW_023461648.1:0-24184 GCF_013731165.1 Rhagoletis pomonella
TCATTGCACGATTATGTAAAAGAATAAGGTATAATTTTCTTGTTAATTGTGTGAAATAGCCAGAACAACCGCAGTGATGTGAAGTCGATGTTTATCGATGAAACATACAAATAGTAGATATATAAATGTTATGCACAAATTTACTTTAAAAGAACTAGCGTCAAACTGACTTATTATTTGATAATTTATCTAAATTATTCCAATTGTAAAATTGTGATGTAGCTTTATTCGGATTGTAATACGCATTTAATTTCATCTTCCGATTAAAATGGATCGATCATTGTAAATTTCAATTGGAGATTATTCAATATTATCAAAATCACCCTCTCCCTTAATTTGATAAAATACTTCTTCCTAGTAACGACTTAGTTGCAGCTGCAGCCGAAACTAAGTTTTAAGTTGGTACTTACTGCCGTCCCTAAATTGGAGCGCTAAGCGTTACGTAATCCATTGTCAACGAGTGTCAGCGCGCGCTATCCCCAAATCAACGCGTCGTAATTTTTGACGTTTTCTCAGGTCCTCTCGTTTTTATTCTCGTTTCCTCTTTCACTTGTTTGTCCTTTCTCTTTCTTTCCGTCTTCTGCATCCAACTTCAACACGTAACGCCCTGTAAAAATTGAAAATTCCTTTTGCTCGGCGTTAGCGCCGCGTTATTGTGGGATGCTTCATACAAATTGTACGGGCATGAAGATTTTTGACAGTTGTTTGGCGTTTGACGCGCCAATTTAGGGATGGCAGTTAGCCAGAAAAGTCAAAACTAAGGCTACTATGAATAGCTTTAGTTGTGACTTAGAATAGTTTCCACTTAGTTGAGTACTAAATATGACTACGAATATCCGCCATAGACATTTTTCTAATCGATGCATAAGTGGTTGAAGTATCGATGTTTCTTCATGATCCACATCGCTACCATTAGTACGCAGCATGATTCAATTATTAAAGGTTTTGTAAGTAGCTTTTTTCTAAAATTTGGCACTCCCACCCACAGGGATGGTTTTTGGAAGCAGAAGAAAAAGGGGAAGAATTCAATCACACTTCCTAAAATGGGAGCTAAATTCTATAAAAACGTGTGGATAATAGTGAATGGTGGTATTTTAAAACAAAAACGAATTTGATTTAATTATTTAATTTAAACAAGCTTATTTACATCGAATATAACCCCCTATTGTTATTAAAAATAAATATTTCTATGTTTATACCAAACTTGCGTACGTCAGATGGCGCATAACTCGAGAATGGATGGTCCACTTTCAGCTTTTTTTTGTTGTATTTGTTTGCCAGTTGATGGACATGAAGAAGCTATTTGTTTGCGGAAAATATGCAATATTTATTAAACAAAAAAACGGCAAATAAAAAAATTTGGAGCTTACGTTTCTTTCGCGGTTATGGCTCGATTGTTTCGAATTCTTTGATGTCGCACTTTTTATGTTCTGGGGAAAATATTCAACACTGGCTTGCACAGCCGCAGTTGGCGATTGGTGCCGGACGAACTCAGAGCACGCAGCTACTGAACGACTGAGATAGGGAACGTGATCTACATCGTCAAATGAGAAGTGGCGTAATGGGGCTTTCGCACGAGGCGATTTTTCAGGCAACTTTTGCGTTCAACTCCCGCCGGGTTGCACGAAAAAAAATTTGAATGACTAAAAATATCAAAATATAAAAAAATATTAAAATATTCGCCATAAAAAGGCGTTTGTATTGTTCAACTTTGCATTCTACTTTCAGCTAATCGCTTTCAATAAAGTTGGTCGCCAGCCAACATTCGCCTCGTGCGTACACCTTTTAAGTGTGCAATTACATCGCGCCATTGACTAAACCGAGCTGTCGTGTGACGATTGGGCCTATCGATGCGGTTTGGCAATGTTATATTGCGTCAAAATCTCATTCGGAGACACCAGGATTGTGTCGTGGAGTACAATACCTAAATACCTTCGTTGGCTCATTGAACGCTTTACTTTACAGCGACTGGGCAGAATCAAGAGGTCTCCACGAATATCGACAAATACATTTCGGCATTTAAGGGAATTTCGTCTCTTAACATTGAATTTCTGTAGTCCAACGATTCTCACCCATTTTGTCTTGTTGGCGCCAGCGAATGCAGAACAAACATTTCTTCAAATTTAAAAAGTAAAAATTTCACTACTAACAATTTAAAAATGTTCTTAAAACTTGCAAAGAAATTTGGAAAAGAAATATCACTGTTTTTGTTTTTAGGAGTAGGGTGGGAGTGTCATTGATAAAATTAGAGCGAGAGAAAGTTTTTCTTACAAAACCTTTCATTATTGAATCATGGTACGCAGCAAGGTTCACATAATAGAAGGTTATGACATGGTGCTGTCAAAAATTTGTTTTCCTCCAATGACGTAGTTGCGAAGTGAGTTCTGATTGGCTGAAATATTTTACGAGGAAGGAGAGTACACAAAACGCATGATTCAATTATTAAAGGTTTTGTAAGTAGCTTTTTTCTAAAATTTGGCACTCCCACCCACAGGGATGGGTTATGGAAGCAGGGGAAAAAGGGGAAGAATTCAATCACACTTCCTAAAATGGGAGCTAAATTCCATAAAAAGGTGTGGATAATAGTGAATGGTGGTATTTTAAAACAAAAACGAATTTGATTTAATTATTTAATTTAAACAAGCTTATTTGCATCGAATATAACCCCCGATTGTTATTGAAAATAAATATTTCTATGTTATACCAAACTTGCGTACGTCAGATAGCGCATAACTCGAGAATGGATGGTCCACTTTCAGCTTTTTTTTTGTTGTATTTGTTTGCCAGATGATGGATATGAAGAAGCTATTTGTTTGTGGAAAATATGCAGTATTTATTAAACAAAAAAAAAACGGCACATAAAAAAATTTGGAGCTTACGTTTCCTTCGCGGATATGGCTCGATTGTTTCGAATATGGTAATTCGAATTCTTTGATGTCGCACTTTTAATATTCTGGGGAGACTATACAACTGTCAGAATATTAACCATTCGCCGGGTTGCCCGAAAAAAAAATTTGAATGATTAAAAATATCAAAATATAAAAAAATATAAAAATTTTCGCCATAAAAAGGCGTTTGCATTGTTCAACTTTGCATTCTACTTTCAACTAATCGCTTTCAACAAAGTTGGTCGCCAGCCAACATTCGCCTCGTGCGTAAACCTTTTAAGTGTGCAATTACATACATCGCGCCATTGACTAAACCGAGCTGTCGTGTGACGATTGGGCCTATGGATGCGGTTTGGCAATATTATATTGCGTCAAAGCCTCATTCGGAGACACCAGGAGTGTATTGTGGAGGACAATACCTAAATACCTTCGTTGGCTCATTTACCAAAACCATTGCATGCTTTACTTTACAGCGACTTGGCAGAATCAAGAGGTCTCCACGAATATCGACAAATATATTTCGGCATTTAAGAGAATTTCGTCTCTTTAGCCTACATTGAATTTCTGTAGTCCCACGATGCTCACACATTTTGTCTTGTTGGCGCCAGCGAAAGAAGAACAAACATTTCTTCAAATTTAAAAAGTAAAAATTTCACTACTAACAATTTAAAAATGTTCTTAAAACTTGCAAAGATATTTGGAAAAGAAATATCACTGTTTTTGTTTTTAGGAGTATGGTGGGAGTGTCATTGATAAAATTAGAGCGAGAGAAAGTTTTTCTTACAAAACCTTTCATTATTGAATCATGCACAAAACGCAGAAAATATAGTTGCCGTATAGCATATTATAGGAATCCTAATCAAATGGGCATTTTTGATATAAAATCGTGCAAAGCTTATTATAACAACATAAAATGTTATAACTTCACGTGAAACTGGATTAACATAATAATATTCGTACAATAGTGACAAATGAAATTTGCTGGTGATTTTATTCTTGAAAGTGAGTAGAACGCACTCGCGTATTTTTGAATAAAAAGCTTCATAACATTGCCAAAATTTCGCTATTGAAATTGCAATTCAACTTTAGACATACGTTAAAACCTAAATTATATTTTTCAGTGTAATTTTAGCAATCAAAAACAGCGCACTTAAAATTTTAATAATTTAGAAAAAACTCAAAGACGCAGAAAAAAGCACAAACTTCGACGCAAATTTTCAAACGGTAAATATCAGGGTTACACATATTTGAAATAAAACGTGTTGTATTTTTGACTAAAATAGTGTATTTTTATTTGATAATATTTTAGGAATGTGGCAACTCCAAAAATTTAACCATCTACGTCATCAAGATGGCGGCCATGGCTGATGTCGTAACCTTGTATTCTATGAACCTTGAGTACGTACGAGATTTACGCTCTCTGATGTATGTCTAAAAACAGATAATCTGCCTTTCCTGAGCGAAAAAAATTCACCCGAAAATTTGTCATCCGCCCATAACCATGGAAACCACAAGTGAAAAGTAAACCCGTTCGGGGAAAATGAAACTTAAAGCCTGATTACGGCAAATTAACGTAACTTAACGGAACGTAGAACTTAGAGAATCAAAATGAAACAGATTTCGACGCGGCATTCAGTTACGTTAAGTTTCCGCTGTTCAATTATAAGGAACACCCATTTAACAGAATTTTCTCTCAATTCGTCGGCTATGGTTTTTTTTTTTGAAGTTTGTCAATTGTTCAAAGTTGTTATTTGAGATTGAAAATGAGAATGTGTGTGAGAGTTTGTGTGTAAAATTTTAAAATTAAATTGCTTGCAAACGTCAAGAATAGGTTCATTCCTTATCTTTTTGGACTAAAATCTGAAAAGTGTCAAAATGCCAGAGCGTAAGCAAAATGCGCTCACTAAAAGAGAATAACAGGAAAAGTAAAGGAACGCAAAAAACCAAATTTTTAGTCCAAAGAATGGCAACAACAAAGCTAACGTCAAATAAGAATGGAAATGTATGTACAAAACACATTCACACAAGCACAAGCACAATAAACACTTACTATATCAATTATTTTTTGCCTCCTTCCAATTTCAATTCACTTTTTTTACTTTTTAGATTATTCTCACTTTTTGCGTATTCTTTAATTTCCGTTAATTTAAATTTAGTTGAGTTTGACACTTTTCAGGATTTTGCCAGAAAAAATTCTTCTGACTAAATCTGACTACTTCGGACTGATGAGAGTCACTCTCACTGGGTGTTGCTCTCTCATTTTAGCTGTCATTTCCGAGTTAAGGAACGCTTTTTGGACTAAATCTGACTACTTCGGACTTTTTCTGACTATTTCTGGGAGATAAGGAACGCTCCTAATTTGAAAAATGCCTCTCAGTGGTTCTACCTTCCTATTTTTTTTATCAAGATACCAGCCAGGGATGGAATTTAAAAATTTCAAAATGTGCCTAACGGTCTTCAAAAATAGTGCTGAAAAGAATATGAAACTGCAACAAAATTAAATTTCTTTTAAGGCGTTTTAAGATCAATATATTTTAGAAATAATATTTTTAAAATACACTGAAGTAATATAGTAATTATTAATTAACTAAATCATTACACTAAAGCACTTTTATGAAGGATTCTTTAGACATATACATAAATTCATAGCAAATTATATAGAATTCCGATTACGGAGGGAAAATACACGAAATATAGCTATTCTGACATATTTAAACACATATGTATGTACCTACATATATGCGAACTAATGGCAGTGAGACATTTTGACAAGTTTCGCCTATTCTTTTCATTAATTATTTTTTGATTGATTTTATACAAAATTCTAATTCATAATTTAATAAACAGAATATATGTACACAAATCGGTATTTCAAACTTTTCACAAAAATTATAAAAATTCAGCAGCTTTTTGCAACCACAAACTTTCAATTCGCTATTTTTGGGGAGATTCCAAGTTTTCGATTTTATGCATTTTTTCATATAAAGTGTGTTTGAAATTCAGTCAGAAATAAAATATCAAAAATCAACGGGATACTACAGAAACTTGCTCATTTATTTAATGGATTATAAAATTGCAAACTTAGAAACTTTCTCAAAATTCGTAATTAAAAGCTTGTTTTTGTGAAAATTTACTTTTCGTACCGCGTATTCACAAAAGAATTAAGCGTTTTGTAAATATTTCTCACGGCCCTTATTTTAATTTTCACTTTTTGTAATTTTTTAATCTATAATGTGATATGTGATTTTTTGTTATATATTGGCATTTTATGCTAAATTTCTATGTATGTTTTATGATTGTGCCAAAACAGGATGAATTGTGTCAAAAGTGCCTCTGAGTTTGAAAGTGCCAAAAATGGCACTATTGTGCCTACTTTTCCATCACTGATACCAGCTCCACATTCTAGCAAGGAAAAAACGAAACGCACGGAAAAAATTACATTGAAGATGGCACAACGCAGAAACCGGTTTATTATAAACTAAATTTGACAATGGAGGACGGAAATTCGTTCCAAAATATGTACATCAAACACCCAACCTGACAGAAACAAACACCACCAAAAAGGAAATGTATATAACTTTTACCCGTAGACTTGGTTTCTATGCGTTTATTTGATTAATACAATATTTAACTAACATATATTTTTATTTTATTTATTTTTTTTTTATGCAGCTAGATATACTTTAAAGTATTTTCCTTTATATTAAATACGCATACGAGTAGATAAGGTTCGCTTAAAACTCTGCATATATGCATATATATGCAAATATATATTTCAATTTACATATGTATATTTATTTTCGTTTTTTTTTTTATAAACGTTTATGCCTGTAGTAACAATTGCTCTTAGAATTTGTTTATGCAAAAGGTGTATGTATGTGCATACATATATAAGTACATAAGTCAGTTTACAAATTTCAAGTACATGCATACGTATGTACATACATACAGATAGCGTTGATATAAATTTTTAGTTTTACATGCATATCGTCCTTGAAATGTGGAAAGCCGTAACTAACATAAAATCCAAAATTCATTTTTTGACTTACTTGATGCATTTCAACGAATTACAAGTCCCCACATCGTTTTATATATATATATAAAAAAAAGTGTTAGTTACGGCTTTTAGCATTTCAGCTGGTAAGCAGTAATAGTATAATCAGATATTTTATTTAATGTAACACGAGCACATCAAACTCGTCTGGAATGGTGCTGTAGTCATCAGCAAATCACAGAAGAATTTATGTGCATTATTAGGTAAAAAAAAAGAAAGAAAACAACACATTGATTCATTACTGTAACATAACTACTTTGTTAAGATAATTATTTACGATTTAAATGGTAAACATCAAGGTGTATTAAACAAGGTGGTGTTGGGGCGACAGCTGAGTTTTTCGCCGTGGAGGCCATTACGTCAAAATGATGTGTTTGTTGTAACTCATACCAATGACAGTGTGGACATCAGCGTATAATTTGTTAGTGTAATTTTTTACTTATATACGGCCAACACCACCTTGTTAAATACGCCTTGGTAAACATCTTTGCATATTTATGTATATACAAACGAAATTATTATGTATCTAAACAAATTTATGTTCAATTACATTTTTCAGAGGAAATTAGCTATGCGATTGGTTGAGAGACTTGAAACAATTGAGAAATAGATTTAAATTTTAAACATTTTAGCTTAATTCTGGAACATGAAACGTATAATTTTTTATAATAGAACCAATTCTTTTGCTAAATCGCTCCACAAAGCAATACACGATTTTTTCTAATTCATCATAAACACTTTAATAAAATAATGCATAACCACGCTTCGTTGTATTTTATGCGGCAAACACAAGTGAAAAGCAAATGTTGTACATATGTATATCATCTTTTCGCAACCTTTTGACCAATCACACAGCCCCCAGAATTCAATCCCAACTAACTAAACAAACTAAAACTTAATAAAAACTGCCTTGCTATACGGAATCGAGCACACTTAATTGTTAATTGAAAACGAAGTAAAACAAATGGAAATGAACTGCAATCGGTATTTAACAATATCGCTTTTAGAGCAAAACAATGAAATAGTACTAATTTCAGTGGTGTTTGCGCGTAAATGCGAAAGCTTTATGCGTGTTTCGCATCAGTCAGCGCACAAAGCCAACAAACAACGCATCAGCAATGTATTGGACACAACCCTCGCATATGAAAACTTATAACTAAGTATAAGTTGCATTATTGCTCGATTACAGTAACCTCAATGGGGGGTATAAATTTCCATACATGCTCTTGTTGTTCATGATAGCTGGACGTGCTGCCTACGATGTCGCTAATTTGCAATGCGGGTGCGCTGCAATCTAGCGCTTGGGCAATGCCACCAGCTGGTTGTCCTACTTTGGATTGTGGCTTCGAGCAGCATTGTATGCTTGCTTTAAAGCGTCCGGGCGTAAAGAAAATCACTGTGCATTCGTGTTGAATTTGTGCGTGTTTTTGGAGAAGTGGTATTGAAACTCTGCGTGGTATAAGGAGAGATTATACATGTATATGCATATTTGCCTATTGAAAGCTTGTCGAGCTGTCTTACCTATTCGGACCGGATATGGCAACGCGTGTATCTAAATTATAATTTTCCATGCCATTCAGGTAGTCCTGATAGAATTTAATGGTGAGCACGAGATTACGCAACGGTTGCGCCGACTGATTGGAAACACTTACATTGAGCACAGCGCTTTGGCCAGCAGCGCATACGATTTCCGATTGTGGTTGGACGGGAGTATTTTGAAAGGAGACCGCTAATGAGTAGATGAAATGGAAAGAAAAATAAACCATTTTTTTACAAAGATCAAATATTTTTTTTTAACAATAAATGTAAACTTACTCCACTGCAGTGGCGATACGGTTGTCAAATCAATCATTGCAGGTGTGAGTACGATGCCGTGCAATGACGCTATACCCTGTATATCGGTGCCGGTGAGCAGCCAACTAATTTTAACGCGCTCTGCTATGTGCTCCGAACATAGTTTACTAATACTGTCGCTAAACGAGAGCAATTGTGTGCGGTAACAAAGGTCTGGAGAATAAATACCAAATTTTTTTTCTAGTTGAAACATTAATTTTGCTAAATCGACAGTTAAAGTTGCAATTACTTCTTGTAAAATTCAATACCTTTTTCCATATTCTCGGCGTACTCTGCTTCGCGCGCGGCCACCACCTGCTCGAGTGAGCAACGATCGACTGGTATGGGCACCCGGCAGCTCTCTTTGGCCTCGATCAGTATACTTTTATTGTTAGTATAGTTGAGTGACATTTCTTGAGCAGTTAAATTGGATACATCTAACACCAAATAAAATTGCGAGGGACTACAAAGGTTACAATAGAAATTTTTTTATCATACGCAATATATTTTTGTTCAAAGGGAATGCGCGATAAGGCCGATTAAGTACACACGCAGTAGATTTCATTAATCGTACTCACATTTCTGCAGGCAACACATCCCAGCTCGTTATTTGTGCACTTGGCAGCAGCTCCAGATTAAAAGATATTGCACATTGACGGCAGTAGCCCTCCTGCATACCCTCGCCACCCGAATATTTTATCCGAAACTGCGCTTCAACATGCTGCCCGTAGCCGTGAGCACCTTGTGCACCAGCCGCTGGCAAACTAAGCGCCGCTAATGAAGGCGTGCCACACGTTGTGGTGCCACCTGATGTTGGAGAACGAAAACTCAAATTATTGGGATCATTACGTCTACTGTATGCCGATTGTTGTTGTAGTTGTTGATTAGGCGAACCAACGCGCGACGGCAAACTTGCGTGACCTGATGATGAGAGCGTTGAGTACTGCAAAGAATGTGGACCACCACTAATGGTAGCAGCACCGGCATAATCTGCTTGCAATGCAGCCGTTACTGTACTGTTAGAATGTACCGAACCAGCATGCTGACTAACTATAGGACATACAAATTCAGCTTCGCCATAAATATGCACCATAAAATCAATTGAGCTGTTGGGTTGAATTGGAAGTTTCAACTATAGAAAAAAAAAAATATATATATATAAAAAAAAAATTGAAATATGTAAATAACTATTTCACCGACATGAGTGTTTCGTAATTAAAGACAATCATTTACCTGCAACTCTTTTTCATCGATTTTGAAGATTTTTTTTTGCACCTCCTGTTCTACATTCGAGTTAAAACTTAACTCCAAATGTTCCACTGGCAGTGGGCTCTCATTGGTGATGGTTATGATGCAAGATGATGATTCGCCATTGTATAGCGTTAAGCTGGCAGATGTAATGACAATGTCCGAGCTAGCCAGCTGACTAAAGGTTGCCGTTTGGGGCAACGACGTCTTGACAGAAATGCGTGGTAGCGCTGGTATCACATCTATTAAGTAGTTAGGTGGAAATTTGCGACCACGCATATTTTTCAAACGACAATTGGATTTGACTCCGAGCGCATGTGTGCTGTATCCTTGCACCTCCAATTGTCCCACTTCGATTGGTGTGCCGTGCAAAGTGACAGTTGTTGGGACGTGTGGTTGCAAAATTACGGTTTGTGGCAGCGATTCGAACACGATCCCATTGGTAAGTAGACGCATGTCGCTGACAGTCAACTCGAATGGCAGAGGATTGCGTAGTCGTAAAGTTACTTCACTCAGATTGTTTTGTGCCCAGAAGAAGGCTGAGCGTGTATTTCGCCTTAATAAACACGAAAATAAAATTAAATACCGACCGATACTTACCTATTTTATTCTTTTCTCGTTTCTTTTCACGCCTATCTATTGAGTTCAGGTGTATTGGCGTGAATAGGAAAGGTCCACTGTCTGCTTTCACGATTTTGATTCTCTGCGGACGTAAATGCGCCGGCAAATCCCGAACAACCAAGTCCATGCAATACGGCAAATCCGTTAGATTTGCTGGCGGTATAACAGTGCCGTTTTCTAGCACCAAAGGCACTGGTGAACCTTCACATTGCGCACTTAAATTTTGTAATTGCACACACATATCACTCTGCTCCGTTGGTGTCATGTGCGCCCATTGCGTTTGTAACAAAAAAGTCATGTGCCGCGTGGCCAACGCTGATGGCCCCAAACGTCGAGCTGCTGCGATAACACCTTGCAACAGATCTATTTGTAGCGCTGGCCAACCTGCAGCATTATCGATCACCTCCATGGGGTCAAGGGCAAGTGAGTAACCGGAAAAACTTTCCAACATTAGACGGTATGTTTGCGACCAATCGGGATTCGGGTTGCCTTGTTGTACAAATTTGAGCGCTGCTAGACGCTGAAAGAAGGCAGCCTTGCGTCGATAGCCGATTTGGTGATATAGATCGGTAATCACTTCGAAGCGCTTCACACGATCGGGTTCGCTCATGCGTACATTTAGGTAGAGTATATTTTGCAAAAACATGGCAACATCTAGCGGCCGATTTTGTTCTGTACAAATTCGAGCTGCCTTCAACGCCGCCTCCGTCTCTATGACTGCGGCATGTCCGTAATTACTATAATTAATAATTGCACGTCTATAGTAGCCAGGCAGTTCATCTGGCTTCAATATGTTGCCCGGTAATTCCGCAGTACGAGTGCCATGCTGTGCTGCCGATATGGTCGACGTAGAAGATGATGTCGGCGTACCTGATGTCGATGAATTCGTTGAAATGGAAGATACTGAAGAACACGATGAGGATGCGGATGTCATCTGTACTGTTGGAGTGCCAGCGTGACCATCAGCGTACGAGTTATGTTGTTGCTCGGGCGTATTCACTTTTACAGTCATATCACTAGCCCGCCATTTTTCCGGCGTGGCACGCAAAGGCGAAGCGCCTAAGAGAGAAATTATTTTGAAATAGCGAAAAGTTAAAAGGAGTTTGAATTTATACCATCCTGCAGAGAAGAGTTCCGATGAAGTGGCTCATTTTCTCGCAAATGTGGATACAGGAGTATCGCCGATGCTGAACACAATCCTTCTTCGCAAGCAGCTACCCACAACGCATCACCAATGGCACGCAAAGTTTCGCAAGCACTATGATAATGGCTTAATGCATACTCTACGAGTCCAGCTTGCAGCGATAAGTCAGCCAAATTTTTGGTAACTCTGCCGACACAGCGTTTACGATTGCTGCGCGATTCCATGTCGATTCCGACAAAGTCTCGCTTCTCTTTTGGTGCAAGCAATAAGCTTACTTTTTCTACCTTTTCCCGCGATCTATCTAAACGTTTCCATTCCAGAACCCAAAAAAGTGCATGTACGAACTCAGCAATATGCGGCTCTAAATCGTCACAAGAATCCTGTTCACGGTAGAAAAACGCTTGCGCCTTAAAATTAGATGGCGTCGTATATTCATCTTGCAATCGCATGCAATGTTTATCTACGTTACAGTTGACATTGACGTTATCATTGACTTGTGGAGCGGTAGTATCTTCACCTTGGTGGTCTTCACCAGCTGAATTCACTTTATCAACATGGTTGGCTGGCGATGGTCCAAAGAATATTGCACGTGAGTCATACAGTGTACCACTGTAGCGGACTTTCAGCGATTCATGTTGTCTACAAAGCTCATTTAACTCAGTTTGGCTTTCGAATTTACCAATAGTTATTAAACCTATAAGACGACGATGAGTTTGGAAATCACCCCAGTCGTTGTTCTCTACGGGATGATCGTGTATGTAGCGAACCCAAATATCACGGGTAGCGCCTGTGGAGTCTGCAAAAAATGTGAAACAAAATTACACTACTTCCTCTGCTGTGCACACTACTCACCATTAATTTTTACATTGCTGACGCGGCGCACCTTATCAAACGCTTTCTGAAGCGAACGTGGCTTAGATGGTCCTACGCCACGCAGCAGCACCAACAAACAACCATGATGTAGCGCATTTTGCTCGTAGTCTGGCCGGGACATAATGGTTTCGCCGGCCTCATGCGACAATATTAGACCGACATTCGCCCGCATTTATCCTTTATTTATTGGAGTTCTTTGCGCAACATTTGGACAATCCGCTTTCTTTATACCATGAAGATTTCCTGCTATCTTTGGAATATCTAAATTCATACCCTTTTCATTTACTTTTTGCATTTTTACATATTTATTTTATGGGAAATGTTTAGTTATTGGTCCATCGTTTTTCGGGTTGGGGCGTGGCCCCCCAAACCCCCTCATTCGAAAGGGGACAGTCGCCACTTTACGAAAAGCCCCACCCCCCTTGGGGACCTCCCACAGACCCCTAGGGAGCCGTTTGAAAATGGGGTAAAAACGGCATTTTCCGAGGCAAACTGGCAGTTTGAAGTGGAATATAACCCAACTAACGAGAACCGTGGGATTTTTAAATAAAAGAAATTATCCCAAGTTGGTTATCAGGCGATTTGAAAAAAAAATAAACTTAAAAAAAAATTAACTAAAAATATTGTGAAATTAAGAAAAAAGCGACAGATAGAAATGTTGTAGTCTTAGTAATATGATAGTATTTTAGCGCAGAACTTCTTTTTGCGTAGGCGGCCTTCGGCCGCACTTAGGGATTATAACCCTCACTACGTAGAATTCTCTTCTGTGTTGCCAAAGAAAGGGGGCTGAACACGTTTTGCAGAGAACACCTTTCTGCGTAGGCGGCCTTCGGCCGCACTTAGGGATTATAACCCTCACTACGTAGAATTCTCTTCTGTGTTGCCAAAGAAAGGGGGCTGAACACCTTTTGCAGAGAACACCTTTCTGCGTAGGCGGCCTTCGGCCGCTCTTAGGGATTATAACCCTCAGGCAGTAGAATTCTCCTTTCTGTTTTGCGAAGAAAAGGAGCTAAACACCTTTTGCAGAGAACACCTTTGTATATTTTTAATGCTTACTGGGTTATATCCTATCTTCTTTTGTCTCTCATTCTTTTGCATATTTCGGAGTTTGACAGCTGAACTCCGTCATTTAATTTGCATGTGCAACCAAAGTCAGACGCATGATTTTGAAGGTGTTTTTATTTAATGAATTGTGATTAATTCTTCTTCTTCTTATTTGGCGCTGTAACCGCCTAAGCGATTTTGGCCGAGTCCAAAACAGCACGCCAGTCATTTCTCTTCTGTGCTAACTGACGCCAATGGAAAATGCCAAGTGAAGCCAAGTCCTTCTCCACCTGGTCTTTCCAACGCAGAGGAGGCCTTCCTCTTCCTCTGTTCCCTGTTGTGATTAATTGGTTAATATTAAAGTCGTAAATCAAGTTATAACTAATCGAGTAAAGTGTAAAGTGAAGGGGAATACAAAAATGAATTGGTGAAGTGGCTGCTTTAAGGAGAATAGGAGTGATAAATGTACGCTAATTTCCAAATTTTACAAAAAAGGGCATATTTCAAACCCAATTTGTAAATAAATTAGTGACCAAAAATTAGAATAGTGGATGTTAAAATAATGGGTAGACCCTTGGCTACAAGTGTGTGCAATTTTCTTTTTGATCGGGTCACCCCTTTGGACGCAATACCCCGAAATAGGTGGGCCACTTACTAAACAGTACCCTATTTTATTTTTACAACAACAATTAATATATTACAGACAACTAACAATTTTTCAAATTTGGGTTTTGCCACTTTTCACTCGGTCAAAGTGCCTCCTCTTCCATCAAACGCACACATGCACCTACGCCCCTCCGACACTTTCACTTAAACGGAATAATGTTTTCCAAAAGTGCTACAGATATTTGAAGTATCCAACTTAAACTTTACACTTAATAAGGTAAAGTGTGATGTTTTAAATCAAATAACACCAAATTAATGCTAAAATGTTGATTTATCTAAAATTACTATTTATCATTGTGTACAAATACAAGTGAGATATCTTAGGAATAGACGTCGTCCTGGGCCACAGCTGCGATCATCTGTTTTTTAGAGTTGCTTATTTTGGTCTAAACCGCGCTTTTTTGACCTGAGTTGCATTAAATAGTCTCTTAAAACTTGGTAATTTGTTGTTCAAATGGTAACATATATGCCCAAAAACTTGAAAAATATTAGATGATTGCTTTTAAAAAATGCTATTTATAAAATTTGGTTTTGATTGCGACATTATAAATATTCAGATTATAAAAGTTTTTCACATATGGTTTAAGATTTTAAAGCTTTTAAAAAGTACGGTAGAATGCAACAATGTGCTTGGATTTGTTTGCTTCTTCGTCAGCTTATTCGTTTGCAGACTAGAAAAATGGCGAACATCCATCATAATACTGATTCAAAATACACATCTTTCACTGGACAGACAAATGGGTGCGCGCAGCAAAATACAGCCCTAATGGTAAGTTAATTTCATCGTGCGGCGACAAGTTAAGAATTTGCGATACATTTTCAGGCGAATGTATGCGAACGTTCACCGGGGGAAGAGGTATGGGACGACAGCTGGCATGGCATCCAGACGGCAATCTGGTGGCTTTAGCATTAAGTTGTAACAGCGTTAAGATATTTGACAAAGCTGAAGGCGAGCTAATACAGTGCATCCGTCGCCGGAGAATGATGTTGCATTTCACCCAAGTGGAAATTTCTTGGTGACTGGCGGCGATGACGATACAATAAGATTGCTTGATTTATTAGAAGGTCGGCCAATTTATACACGGTAGTAGTGCACTTTAGCGGAACCATATAATATAAATTATTTCCTGTATTCAACAGTTGCTCGTTTGGAAATCTAATTTGCATACATTTGATGCCAATAGCTCGCAACAAACAAGCCAGTTCTCAAAGAGCCCAAATTGATTTTAGTCATGCAACAGCTCCACATAACTCCGCCATAGACACACCAGTTGCTGGAGTACCAAAAAGCTGTGATCACAGCATTAATTGATCCACGACAATCGGTGGCATATGGAATGCGTGATGGAAATTTTCTGGTGCTTGATAGCCAATATACTACAAGAGTGGAACGCTACAAGTGAAACGCTGTGATAGATTTTTTCTTAAATTTCCATCTTTTATTTGCAGTTACATTAAGAAGCTCATAGAGGACAGAGCGGTTGGTGAGGAAGGTGTCGAGTTACTGCAGTACTGCAACTGGGAAAATCCGCATTTCACACGTGCCCCACTCGTATGGAATAGTAACTTATGTCAAAAGGCTGGTTTTAGTATAATGCGGCATTCGCTGCATACCCTCACTGGCGCCGAGCCGCTGAAGAAATTTTGGATAAATAAACGTGCAAGAAATAGTTCCAATACTAGCACGTCCATATTCTTGTTAAGGGTCATCAAAAAATTCCTTGTGTTGTAAATAATAAAGGCAATGCCGGATTATACTAAAGCCAGCTTCCCGACATAAACTACTATTCCATACGAACACAGAAATATAAATGTATCTAAAACTGAATAACTCAAATCAAATTGGATTGCATTTGCATAATATACCTAATATTGGAATCTGTTTTGATCGTAAAAAATACAACTTGCAATCATTTAGATTATAGTTTTGAAAGAAATTGATTGCAATCGTAAATTGTGTAAAAATTGTTAATAACAATCTGCCTTAAATTTATTTTCCCCATGTAACGGTTATAAAATACGTTAAATCCGCACTATCTGCATTAACAAAAAATATACATTGGAATATTTAAAATAAAACGATTCATATTTTCTAATAAGAATTGTTTCTTAATTGAAAGTATTTAATACTAATATAATGTAGTGGTTAATGTTTTAAAATGAATTCGCAATATGTCCGCAGCTCAGGTTGATTTGAAGAAATCCGTTTAAATTTTTCGAATTACATCTACTTGAATACAAGATAGGCACGGTTGCATACAAATGGTAGTTCCGTAAATATTTAAAATATGTTAGTTCATTCAATATTTGCATCTGGGCCAATAAATAACAAATATAGCCGAAAAAAACAAAGTTTCGATTAAAACGAGTTTTTATAACCCCCCATAAAATTCCGATTAATTTTAAATAAAATAACGATATTTTTTCATGGAGAGGTATTTTTTTAATATACCTTGTTTATACCTACACAAAAACCGGATTAGCAAAAAACCGATTGGACTCAGCATATATTTCTTTACAGCATTTATCCCCCTGTCTTTATAGCGCACTCGATAAAGTCTTATTCAAAAGTAAACAAAATCTGCTATTTTTAAACGACATTTTTTTAATAAATAATTTGCGCGGTTGACCGAAATGGAAACAAACAATAATTGTAAAGTTTTATAACAATAATTCGAATTTAAAGAAAACCAGCCTATTGTCACTTCACTTTCCAATGGTGCTGATTTCTGCAAGAATTATTTAGCGATTTAGAGCATAATCAACAATATATGCACATAAATATGTATTATTTCACAGATCTCAGGGTCAGTTTAGAAATACGTCACCAAAATTATATAAAATTTAAGTAGGAATTATTTTTATTTATAACGTAAAAGCGCTATCTGATCCAATCTGATAAGTATATTTCCCCTAAAGTTAACCCATTTTATTTAATTTGTCTCTCGTGAAAATATATATTTTATTTAAAATTTTCAGATATGTACATATATTTTAAATTTTTGCTTTAATTTTTGTCTCCTTTTAATATTTAATTAGATACCTTAAGATTAAAATAAGCTTAAAACGAAACAGCACAGCAACCCTTTTCTGTTCATCTTGAGAACACAAAACCCTCTATTGTTAAAATTCGGCGCTGCATAAAATCCTGGTTTTTATATTTTCCAACAAAATACTACTTCGCAACCCTGGATTTTCACGAAGCGTTTCATTCGGGTCGTAGTTTTGCTACTTCGGGCCATTCGGTGTTGTATGCCATATTGGCTGCCATATTGTTCACACTGTCATCGCCATATTGAACACCCTGTCAACTATCTGTCAACCCTAAGATATCTCACTTGTAAGTTCTGAACACATTGAAAACAACGAGCTACAGACCACAGCTTCCAATTTGTCATCTTCATTATCTAAACGCTTTGTCGAGGGCGACATGATTTCTTTAAACGCGGCAGCGACATCATGAATTTGTATGAGTTTGACATAAAAGAAGAGGAAGAACCTTATCTGTCGCCAGAAAAATAGAAATAGATCTAATCTGGCCACAACCACAGCCGTCGCGTAGCCCGGTCGTCGCCAAAATAATTATCTACATAAGAGTACGTGTTAAAATAATTTGACAGCTGTGGTTTGTAGCTCGTCGTTTCCATTGTGTTCGGGCTAGTATTCTTCCACAATGCTATTTATTGAGCCAATCAGTATTTTTCTTAAGTTCTGAACACATTGAAAACGACGAGCTACGGACCACAGCTTCCAATTTGTCATCTTCATTATCTAAACGCTTTGTCGATGGCGACATGATTTCTTTGAACGCGGCAGCGACTTCATGAATTTGTATGAGTTTGACATAAAAGAAGAGGAAGAACCTTATCTGTCGCCAGAAAAATAGAAATAGATCTAATCTGGCCACAACCACAGCCGTCGCGTAGCCCGGTCGTCGCCAAAATAATTATCTACATAAGAGTACGTGTTAAAATAATTTGACAGCTGTGGTTTGTAGCTCGTCGTTTTCATTGTGTTCGGGCTATTATCCGCTGCGAATAAACGTCAAATATTTGTTGTTGTTGCGAACCGTCAAAAACACCTGGAAAATTAATTGGAAGGCGGTAGCAGAATTCATTGGAAACAACCCGAAATACAGGGTAATAAACACGAGTTCTCACCCTGTACTACCGGTAGTACACACAAAATCACGAGGACATTATGTTGTTATTTTTTCATTTTCTAAAGCGAAGCGCACATTGGCGCGATTCTGTCGTTGCGAATCCGCAAGCCCAAAAATTACAACAATGCTACCCATACATTTTAATGCGCTAGCGCACACTTGCACGGTTCCGTCGCTGCGAATTTTTCGAACATTCGATGTTCCTCTCTATTGACGCGTTCGAAACGCGGCTTGCAGCGTTTTGAAGGCGTCAAAGAAGAAGAAGAAAGGTGTCACAGCAATAAAGGCAAAGAAAAAAAAAACGTGTAATGTACAAAAACTAATAAAAACGTTCGTAATAATAGTATTTTGTACGATTTGGGCACGCCGAGTGCGAAAATACACGAAATAAAGGGAAAATTGAGTGAATTGTACATCGGAAATCGACGCGAAAAAATCGCTCAAGTGTGCGCACGTTTGCGGATTCGAAGTTAACAGCCGAATTCGCAACGTATTCGCAACGATGGAATCGCGCTAATGTGCGCTTCGCTTTATTTTGAATGCAATCTTACGATTTAAAAATCAAATTCTAAAGAATGCTCGTTCCAAATAAATCTTTTTATAATCGCCAATTCCATGTGAATAAATTGTTCTCATAACTTAACATGCAAAACAAAAACAAATTAGGAAAAATTATTTTTGCTTTGCTTTATAATTTTTGGGAATATTTGTGACATGAAATTCGTGATTCGTGATGAAATTCGTAAAAATTTACTTTGAAATTTCTGATCAGATTTTGCAAAAAATTAGGCTTATGCCCGTATGATACTACGTTTTTTTCTTGTATTTCGAGTGTATTTTACGCTGTATTTTGAAAGAAAGAGAAGGTCACATACAATTTCAGTACTTGTGTAAGCGAGTAAGCTATATACCAAAAAACAAACAAAAACTAACGAAAAACAAACTAGGTTGTTAAATAAAGATTAAGGAGCTGAAACAAGAGTTGGAAAAGCGTAATTTGGCCACCTCCGGAAGGAAAGTGGAATTGTTATCCAGGTTGCGGGAGGCTATGGAAGCTGAAGGCATCGACGTGGACAAATACGACTTCCAGGGTATGAAGTTGCTTGTTCGTCGAAGGATGTGCAGCAGACATCCGGGAAGGTTGAAGAACAGCAAAAGGCTCTTAGTTCATCAACAGCTATAGACATGAAAACGTTATTGGCTGCCATGTCACAGATGTCATCACAGCTGTCATCCCAGATGCAAACGCTGGAGACACGTATATCTTCACAGGTATCAGCGCAGGTGTCATCCCGGCTAGAAACTCAGCTAGTGGCACAAGAGACACGTATATCATCCCAGCTGGAAGCACAGGATGCAAAAATTACACAAATACAGGACAAAATCGAAGAGAGACAGGATAAAGTTGAGACAAAGGTAGAGGAGTTGGAAGGTCGTCTTCGTGATTTACAGTTGAATCGTCCAGCTACTTCGACGAACGCTCCCAAGGTAAAAACTCCAACCTTTGACGGCACGACTCCTTTCCAGGTCTTTAAGCTGCAGTTCGACAAGACAGCTACAGCAAATCACTGGAGCATGGAGGATAAATCCGCTGCACTGTTCGTTGCATTAAAAGGACCTGCAGCGGAAATATTGCAGACTGTTCCTGATTGTGAAAGGAACAGTTACGATGCGTTAATGGGTGCAGTGGAAAGACGTTATGGTAGCGAGCACAGGAGACAGATTTACCAGATGGAGCTGAAGAATCGCTGCCAGAAATCCAACGAGACTTTACAGAAATTCGCCTCCGAGATTGAAAGGTTGGCTCATTTGGCAATTGGAGATGCAACTGGTGGGCACCTCGAAAGAGTAAAAATCCAGAGGTTCATCAACGGAATGCGGGACGTGTATACCAAGCGAGAGACGTACGCGAATCCCAAGCCAACATTGGTGAAACTGTCTCGTATGCTCAGACGCGTGAAACGGCGGTACTCCTAAGTAAGCACATCGCGTGGAAGTGGAGACACCGGACGAGACTAATGAAATGCTGAAGAAGATTATCCAACTGCTGGGCGAGAAAAACAATGGCTCTGGCAAATGTTTTGAATGTGGAAAGCCAGGCCACTTCGCCCGCGATTGCGGTGCAAGTTCCAGTGGGCTCAACAATTCAGCAGGACGCAAACGCAGGGCTGAAGGAGACGAAGCCAACTCCAATCTGTCGTTAAACTGAAACGAGCCAGCAGGAAGGGCCGCGTGCTGGCTCCAGAAGTTGAAGGGCCCATAATCTCCGTCTCACAAATTGGCCGGAAAGCATGCAACCTCACTGTTGGTGGATGTGTGAATGGGCAGGAGAGACTACTGACGGTGGATACTGGAGCGACACATTCCATTATTCGACCGGATTTGGCCACTTTTAATGTGAAGCCACTACCTGGAGCAAAGCTGCAGACTGCAACTGGTGAAGACACCCAAGTATTAGGAGAAGTACCATGCGAGGTAATAATCGACGATGTGGCCTCGTACACTAAGTTTATAGTGGCAGACATTGTGGATGAAGTCATCATCGGCGTGGATTTCTTACTTGGCCAAGGCATGCAGATTGACCTCCAGAGAATGATCCTGACAGATCGTCACAGGAAAGTGCCACTTAGGGTTGGTTACGACAGCCAGTACTGCAGCAGACGGTTAGTCTTAGAGGAAGTGCCTAAGATTCCACCAGAAAAGGAAGTGGTTAGTTGGGAAGAGGTTCACAGTGATGGAGACGAAATGGTTTCGTCAGGAGAAGGAAGTGGTTCACCGATACAAGAAAAGCGTGACGGTTCCGCCAGCTCAGTGAACAAGAGGTCGCAACAAAGAAGTGGTCATGGCGAGCCAGGCAGTGTTTCCGGCAGGAGGAAAGCCACTGAACCACGTTGCATTGGTGATACGCCGGTGGCCGGAAATGGAAGCGGCTGTGAAAGCAGTAGGCGCGCTTTGAAGTGTCCCGAAAAAGGTGGTCGGAAAAGGCGAGCAATTAAGTCGAAAGCAAAGGTTGAGATTATACATGTCCGGTCAATGAAGTTAGCATCGGCGGAAGAGCAAGATACGAACCGACGGCGGGAATTTCAGCGTAAGGATCCGGATGTAACAAGATGTGCTGAAGGCAGTGCAGCACGAAGGCGGGAGTCAGGGTGTCAGGGACAGATGATGCGGCATAGATCCGAAAAGGGTGCCCACGAGAAGAGACATGGTCTGGTCACCACCAGTGGCCGGCAGAAGCACGACCATGTGAGATGGTGCACTCCCGGAGATAAGCCGGAAGCAATGTCCAGTAACGCACTGTGGTTGTACATGTCGCAGCAGAAGAAAAGCTTTACCTCCAAGCAAAGACTTGACTGGAAAGATCCGTTGAAGATTGACAAACGGCTGAAGGACGCAGTGCATCAAATCCAGACAATGGGGAGACCGAGGACCAAGATGAAAGTGGTCCACTTCGAAAGACTTGCAGCTGTTGGAGCGGCAAGTGTGTCTGATCGGGACGATCAGACTTAGGTGGAGGGCAGTGTGGCGAATACTGCGGCAACACAAAGCGAACAACGAGAAATAGGCAGAATTTTCGAGGAATGACGTAGAATGTTCCACAAAGAGAAACGTTAAGTTGGATGAACACTGCGAACAGCGAGAGAAAGAGAATGAGCGATAAACTTCAGAATGTTCTAGAGTTGCCATAAGTGCCAGCGCAGGTATATAAGGGCGCCGCCACAGCGAGGTGGGTTAGTTACAAGGCAGCAAGCTACAAGTAAAGTGAGCGGAGAATTGAGTTGCGAATAAGCAAGCTATAAGTTTAATTATGTTAACAAGTAGTAAAGCGTTGTTATTGCTTTAACAAGTATTGTAAAGTGTTTTTACTGTATTAGCAAGTATTGTAAATTGTTTGTTGCACAATAAAGTTAATTGTACTACAATTTGGTCATCGTTAGCATTCATTTAACAATCCAGCGATACGAGCCCGAGTATATTTGGGAAATCCCTCAAGGTTTCGAGGATAATCGTAACATTACTTGTTTCTTTTGCTTCATCTTGTCAGATCTTGTGTAGTTGGATCATGGGCTTAATGTATGCACGAGTGAAAACTATCGATAGCGCTTACAAAACCGCCGATGCTTTCGATAGTCAAAAACCATCGATACTATTGCTAGTGCCATCGAGAGTTTTCCAGCCCTAATTGCAATTGTCTATCAATTTTTCTTATTTCGTTTTTGCCTTTTTATCTTGGGACTTGGGACGTGAAATAAACAATTTCCATTTTATCAATAAAACTATGAATTTATTGCCCAAATCACACGAGGAGTTCGCCCAGCCGGAATACTGGAACTCTTTCTTCACGAAACGTGGCGAGAAGGCTTTCGAATGGTTAGTTTACGTGAGCAACATTACTCTACTTCGCATTAACTATTATCACTTTTAATTTCTCACCTTAAGGTATGGCGAATACTTGGAATTGTGTGAGCATATACACAAATATGTAAAAAATACAGACCAAATACTAATGCTTGGTTGTGGTAATTCACAACTTAGCATGGACATGTACGACTCGGGTTTTAGGTAAGTGACCGGCAAGTAAAAATGCTAAAAATTCGACCCTTGTGCTTTTATTTTCAGAAATATCACCAACATCGACGGTGGCTATACGTAAAATGCTGGAGCTGAATGAAAACGTGTGAACATGAAATTCTTGCAAATGGACGCTACACAAATGACCTTTGAGGATGAGTGCTTTTCTGTGGCGTTGGATAAAGGTACATTAGACGCGCTCTTTGTCGATGATACATCCGAAGTACAGGCCACAGTGGAGCGTTATTTCAATGAAATTAAGCGCACGATGCGGTAAGAATCCGTAACATTTTCATTAAAAACAACGAGTTCAAACTGATTTGTTTTTCTAGTAATGGTGGACGCTACTTGTGCATAACACTGTTACAAGAACACATATTACGTTACATTTTAAATTACTTTCCGCGTAATGGTTTTATGTTGCGCATAGTGCATTGTGCAGACGCAGACCGCGCTAATCAGGAAAAGAGTGGCGACAATCCAGAAGTTATGGCAATGCCAGTTTTTCTTGTTGTTGCTACCAAATTTAAGGCCTTACCAATACCGGTGTGTTTTGCCTTACTCTTTATGTTGTTTTCTTAAATAATAAAATGAATTTTTGAAGATCCTAGAATTTAGCTTGGGTAAGGACAAAATGCAACGTTTATCAAACGCTGAAGAACTTACAAATGCAGTTGCTGCTGTGCAAAAAGCGGCGCTAATTTGTAATGGACTCGCACGTACAAATATTGCTGGTTAGTAAAAAGTGTTTGTCAGTTGTGAATATATGTATGTATGTAGCTAAAACTTCTGCTGGTTTGTAGGTCACAACGAGGTTGTGATGGACTTATGCCAACCGGGCGAATCAAATCCCCGCTACACAGTACATGTACTAGACCAACCACCGGCAAGGGGGTTGGGTAAATTTGCTGCCTTTATAGTACCTCAGGGCAGGTAAATAAAAATAACTTCCCACTTAATTTTATACATAAGTATATGTACATACAGCACATTTGCTGCAAACTCGATAAAAACGGCATTAAATTTTGAACTTACATATCGAGCCCTAACCGCCAAAATAACGTAAGCGACATTTTTTT
>NW_023461649.1:0-5176 GCF_013731165.1 Rhagoletis pomonella
TTTTTACAAGAACAAGTCATTTAACATTAACTTTAACTTTAGCATTACCTTTATGATTATGTTTTATAATTTATGGATGAATTAATAATACTCAACATATATTTGCTCATTTAGTTCCACAGGGAACTCCAGCAATTTTAATACCTTTTATAGTTTGTATTGAAACAATTAGTACCGTAATTCGTCCAGGAACTTTAGCAGTTCGATTAGCAGCTAATATAATTGCAGGTCATTTATTACTAACATTATTAGGAAATACAGGTCCTTCACTTTCATATATAATTGTATCTTACTTTTAATTGGTCAAATTGCTTTATTAATCCTTGAATCAGCAGTAGCAATTATCCAATCTAATGTATTTGCTGTATTAGGAACATTATACTCTAGAGAAGTTAGTTAATGTCAACACACGCTAATCACCCCTTTCACTTAGTAGATTATAGTCCATGACCTTTAACAGGAGCTATTGGTGCTATAACTTCAGTTTCAGGTTTAGTAAAATGATTCCATAAATATGATATTTCATTATTTGTATTAGGAAATATTATTACTATCTTAACTGTTTATCTATGATGACGAGATGTATCACGTGAAAGTATATTTCAAGGATTACACACTATCTCTGTTACTTTAGGCCTTCGATGAGGAATAATTTTATTTATTTTATCTGAAGTATTGTTTTTTGTATGTTTTTTTTTAACTTATTTTCATAGAAGATTATCACCTGCTATTGAACTAGGAGCATCGTGACCACCTATAGGAATTAAACCATTTAATCTATTTCAAATTCCTTTACTAAAACAGCAATTCTTTTAGCTTCAGGAGTAACTGTTACATGAGCACATCATAGTTTATTACAAGGAAATCATTCACAAGCTACACAAGGATTATTTTTTACAGTACAGGTATATACTTTACTATTTTACAAGCATATGAATATATGGAAGCCCCTTTTACAATTGCAGATTCAGTTTATGGATCTACTTTTTTTATAGCAACAGGCTTTCATGGAATTCATGTATTAATTGGAACTACCTTTTTATTAGTATGTTTAATTCGACATTTAAATAATCATTTCTCAAAATTCATCATTTTGGATTTGAAGCAGCTGCATGATATTGACATTTTGTTGATATTGTTTGATTATTCCTTTATATTTCAATTTATTGATGAGGAGGTTAATTAATTAATTATTTATATAGTATATAAGTATATTTGACTTCCAATCATAAGGTCTACTAATCTAGTAGTATAAATAATTTTTCCAGTTGCTATTATAACTTCAATTTTAATTATTATTTCTAGAGTAGTAATAATATTAGGATCAATTCTATCAAAAAAAAACATTAACAGATCGAGAAAAATGCTCACCTTTTGAATGTGGATTTGATCCAAAGTCTTCATCACGTCTTCCTTTTTCTTTAGGATTTTTTTTAATTACAATAATTTTTTTAATTTTTGATGCAATTTTACCAATAATTTTAATTATCAAAATTTCAAATATCTTTATATGAACAATTACTTCAATTATTTTTATTATTATTTTAATTATTATATTATATCATGAATGAAATCAAGGAATATTAAATTGATCAAATTAGGGCTGTAGTTTATTATAACATTTGATTTGCATTCAAAAAGTATTGAAATTTCAATCTACCTTAACTAATTGAATATGAAGCGATTTATTGCAATTAGTTTCGACCTAATTTTAGGTAATTTAATACCCTTATTTTCAATTAATATTAATCTATTAATTGAAGCCAAAAAGAGGGTTATCACTGTTAATGATAGAATTGAGATTTATACTCCAATTAAGGAAGTATGATGTTCAAGAAAAAGCTTCTAACTTTTATCTTTTAATGGTTAAATTCCATTTATACTTCTATTTATATAGTTTAATAAAAACATTACATTTTCATTGAAAAATTAAAATATTTTTTTTTTATAAATTACAAAAATTAATTCACTACATTCAAGAATTATCTAATTACCCTAACATCTTCAATGTTATGCTCTAAATATAAGCTACTTGAATAAAATAATAAAAAAATCTAAATAAAAAGTAATTCATAAAACAAGTAATAAAAGATACTTTTTTAAATTATTATTATGAAAAAAAAATCTATTAGAAAATTCATATAATCTACTATATAACTTTTGGCCACCTAAAAATCCTGATCAACCTTGATCAAATGATTTATAAACTAGTCTTCCTAAATTTAATGGAAAATTAATAATTCCATAAGTAGAAATATAAGGTATAAATCATATAGAACCAAAAAAATAACTAACTAAATAATTATTGAATGGTTTATTTAAATGAAATAAAGAAACATGAGAAATCAAATAACCTATAAATCCTCCCATAACACAAACAAATAAAGTTACTAATTTTATATATACAGGTAAACAAATTATATAAGGTGTAGGAAAAATTAATCATCTAAGAATTCTCCCCCCAATAATTCTTATAATTAATAAACCTCTTATTCCACGAAGCATAACTCAACCCTCATATCTTAATATATTCAAAGAACCACAATTTAATTCTCCTGTTATTGAATAATAAATTAATCGAAAAGAATAACAAACTGTTAATCCAGTAGAAAAAATATATAAAAAGAAAGAAAAAAAATTAATATAACTTAATGAAACAATTTCTAAAATTATATCCTTAGAATAAAATCCAGCTAAAAGAGGCATTCCACATAAAGCTAAATTAGCAACATTAAAACAAGAAGTATGTAAAGGTATATAAATTCCCAATCCTCCTATTAAACGAATATCTTGGGAATTTTGCATATTATGAATAATAGCTGCTGCACATATAAATAATAATGCCTTAAATAATGCATGAGTTAAAAGATGAAAAAAAGCTAATTTATAAAATCCTATTGATAAAATTCTCATTAATAATCCTAACTGACTTAATGTAGAAAGAGCAATAATTTTTTTAAGTCAAATTCAAAATTAGCTCCTAATCCAGCTATAAATATTAACTATATTCCAGATAATAATAATAATAATTGACCTAAAAAATAATTATGCAATAAAATATTAAAACGAATTAATAAATAAACACCAGCAGTTACAAGAGTTGAAGAATGAACTAAAGCAGAAACAGGAGTTGGAGCAGCCATAGCAGCAGGTAATCAAGAAGAAAAAGGAATTTGAGCTCTTTTTGTTATAGCAGTTAATATTATTAATCCTCCAATCACTTATATTTCAATTCTATTTTTCATTGATTCTAAATAAAAAAATTTCAACTTCCATAATTTAATATTCAAGCAATTGCAAGTAAAAAAGCAACATCACCAATACGATTTGATAAAGCAGTTAATATACCAGCATTATAAGATTTAACATTTTGAAAATATATAACGAAACAATAAGAAATTAATCCTAATCCATCTCAACCTAATAAAATTCTAATTATATTTGGACTAATAATTAATAATATTATAGATAATACAAATATAAGAACTAATATAATAAACAGATTAACATTAACATCACCACTTATATATTCTTTTCTATAATAAATTACCAAAGAAGCAATTAATAAAACAAAAGACATAAATAATAAACTTATTCAATCAAATAAAATAGTTATAACAATTCTAGAAGAATTTAGTGAAATAAGTTCTCATTCCAAAAAAATACAATAATCTCTTAATAAAAATCTCAAACTAAAAATAAATAAATTAATTCTAATTCTAAATAAAATTAAAAATCTAATTCTACAAATTGATAAATATTTTTTCACAATTTAAAATTACATAAATCATATCATTGACACCATAAATCAATATTTTAAATAAACGATTTAAATTTTAAAGCCAAAATATACAAATTTCACTTTTTAAAATTAATAAATTTAAAGGAAATCAATGAAGTATTAAAATAAAATATTCACGAATTTTACCCCCACTAAATGAAAAAATCCCAGAAAATCCCTTACCATGTTGTCTATATGCATATAAATATAAAGAATACGCATCTCTAAAAAAAGCTAATAAAGATAAAGAAATTATAGTTAATCATGATCAACTAACGATTCTATTTAATAAAGAAAGTTCGCCTAATAGATTTAATGAAGGAGGTGCAGCTATATTACAAGAACTCAATAAAAATCATCATAAAGTTATTGAAGGTATACAATTTAATAATCCCTTATTAATTAATAAACTTCGACTTCCTAATCGTTCATGAGTTATATTAGCTAAACAAAATAACCCTGATGAACATAATCCATGAGAAATTATCAAAGTATACCTCAATAAGTTAAAGTTATAAGTCCCCCTAAAACAATTCCTATATGAGCTACAGAAGAATATGCAATTAAAGCCTTTAAATCAGTTTGTCGTAAACAAACTAAACTAATTAATACCCCCCCCAATTAAACTAATTCTAATTCAAATGTAATTATATTTAACACCACTCAATTGTAAAAAAGATAATACTCGCAATAAACCATAACCCCCCCCAACTTTAATATAATACCTGCTAAAATTATAGAACCTTAAACTGGAGCTTCAACATGAGCTTTAGGTAATCATGAATGAACTAAAAATATTGGTATCTTAACTAAAAATGCTAAAATTAAAGATAAATATAATAAATCATAATTAAATATAAAATTATTCAAAAGATAAAAATTCAATGTTATTAAATTATTATAGAAATAAAAAATACCAACTAATATTGGTAAAGAAACCAATAAAGTATAAAATAATAAATATACACCAGCTTGTAAACGTTCAGGTTGATATCCTCATCCTAAAATTAAAAATAAAGTAGGAATTAATCTTCTTTCAAAAAATAAATAAAATATAAATAAATTTATACTAGCAAATCTTAAAATTAAAAATAATAATAAAATTAAAATATTAAATACAAATAAATTTTTATAATTATCAAATTTATTGACAGATTCACTAGCAGTAATTATAAGAGTACAAATTCAAACTCTTAATAATATTAATCCATAAGAAATTGTATCAAATCTTAAAAAATAAGAAATATCTACAAAATAATTAGTACACAAATTTATTATAATAAATAAAAATGCAACAAAAAATATTAAATTTTGGACCATTCAAAAGGAACTATTGGACTAATAAAAATTATTATAAAAATTAATTTTAACATTGTAAAATATTAAATGATTGAA
>NW_023461649.1:5576-24182 GCF_013731165.1 Rhagoletis pomonella
ATGAAGATGAAGATGAAGATGAAGATGAAGATGAAGATGAAGATGAATATGAATATGAACATGAACATGAACATGAATATGAACATGAACATGAACATGAACATGAACATGAAGGTGTAGATAAACATAAACATAAACATAAACATTAAAAGCGATAGAGACAAAGATAGAGAGGAAGAAAGTGATAGGGGTAAAAAAGAAATACAACAGAAGAATGTGCGATGTTATATTGTGATGTGTTATGCTACATATGTTATGTTATTGAATCTAATGCTATTCTATGTTATGTTATGCTAAGTACTAAGCTAAACTCCCCTCCACTTACCCCATTCCAACAAATTTTATTTCAGCTCAACTCAACTCACATAAACTATCCTTAATTTTAGCGGTTGAATTTCAACCGCTGGGCGAACACTAGTATAATTAATTTTATATAGATCAACTTTAATTTCAAGATTTATTTTTATACAAATGGGTCATCCCTTAGCTATAGGCCTAATACTATTAATTCAAACTTTACAAATTTGTTTAATAACAGGATTAATAGCTAAAAGATTCTGATTTTCTTATATTTTATTTGTAATTTTTCTTGGGGGAATATTAGTTTTATTTATTTATGTTACATCCCTAGCTTCAAATGAAATATTCTCATTTTCAATAAAATTAGCAACTATTTGTATAATAATTTTTATTTTATTTATAATGTTAAGATTAATATTAGATAAATCGTTACTTTCAATCTTTCTAGAAAATAATGAAATAACAGTTATAAATAACATAAACTTATTTATAGAAAAAATTCATTAAATCTTAATAAATTATATAATTATCCAACAAATTTAATTACAATTTTATTAATAAATTCTTTATTAATTACATTAATTGCTGTAGTAAAAATTACAAAATTATTCTATGAACCTTTACGATTAATAAACTAATGAATAAACTTTTACGAACCCAACATCCTTTATTTAAAATTGCTTATAATGCATTTATTATATTAATAAATTCAGCTTGATGGAATTTGGGTTCACTTCTTGGATTATGTTTAATAATTCAAATTTTAACAGGATTAGTTTTAGCTATACATTATACAGCAGATATTAATTTAGCATTTAACAGTGTTAATCATATCTGTCGAGATGTAAATTACGGTTGATTACTACGAACTTTACATGCCAACGGTGCATCCTTTTTCTTTATTTGTATTTATTTACATGTAGGGCGAGGTATTTACAATGGATCATATTTATTTACTCCAACATGATTAGTAGGACTACTAATTTTATTCTTAGTTATAGCAACAGCTTTCATCGATGAAAAATACGTGCAATTCCTTGTTTAATGCAAATCTCTAAAACAAAACATTGTAACCTTTATATTAAGTACCCGTTACTATGGCTCATGGTCTTAAACAAACTACTGGTAAAGCTGGACTCTCAGAGAATCAAAGCGGTGGCTTACGCCGATGATGTAGCGGTACTGGTATCGGGTCAGTTTCCTTCGGTCATAAGTGAAATTATGGAAAGGACTTTAAAGATAGTAGATTCCTGGGCCATAAGCTGTTCTCTTAGCGTAAACCCGGAGAAAACTGACCTTATGCTTTTCACAAATAAAACAAAATTACCAAATTTTAATAAACCAAGGTTCCGATGAACGGAACTGGATCTGTCAATAAAGGTGAAACACCTTGGAGTTATTTTGGATCCCAAACTTAACTGGAAACCAAACATTGAGGAGCGTGCTAGGAAGGCCAAGGGCGCCTCTCTATGCGGCCAAGAGAATGTTGGGCAACAGATGGGGTTTGAAACCAAGAATTGTGCACTGGATGTACACAGCTATAGTCCGACCCATAATCTCTTATGGGGCGCTGGTCTGGTGGCCAGCCCTTACTAAGGATTACGTAGTTAAAAAGCTAGGCGGAATTCAAAGGTCAGCAGCCGCTAGCGTAATAGGCGCAATGAGATCCTGTCCGGAGGACGTTTTGAACGTCCTTCTTGACTTATTACCTATAGATATCTTCATCGAGAATTCAGCTGCTAACAGCGCCATCAGACTGCGTGCCCTGGGGCTCTGGAAGGAAAGACCGTTCGGGCACGGTTCCATCCTAGACGCAATACCGTCTGAAATTAAAGCGCTGCCCACTGACTATATCCTGTCGAAGACCTGGGTTCACCACTAACCCCGCACGAAATTCACAAGCCGCAGTGACTGGAATCAGGAAGTTTTCGGGTACTTGCAGGGCTTAACTGTCTTTACGGATGGGTCAAAGATGGAATGCGGGGTTGGTGCTGAGGTCTTCATTGAGCAATATAACCTAAAATTATCCTTCCGCCTACCAGACTATGCAAGCGTCTTCCAGGCCGAAACGTTTGCTATTAAGGAGGCAGTAAGGTACATCAAAGACAATGTACCCGCGAGAACGCAAGTGAACATCCTCTCGGATAGCCAAGCGGCTATTCAGGCACTTTCCTCTAACTCTGTTAGATCTCAGCTAGTGGATGAATGTAGGAGAGAGCTGGCCTATATCTCTGATCAATACGAAATTACCCTAATATGGGTCCCGGGACATAGGGGCATCTACGGAAACGAGGCAGCGGACGAACTAGCAAGGAGCGGCTCCGCACTGGATATGTCCCACGCGGTGGACATGGGCGCCTCGCTCAGGAAGATTAAGTCAAAAATTACCGAATTTTATCATACGAAGGCCAGGCAGAGGTGGAACTGTACAGGATCCTACAGAATTGCCCGGCAGTTCTGGGTGTCCTACGACCCACTCAAAACCAAAGCTCTCTTAGGAATGAGCAAAACAAATGCCTACAAACTTACTGCAGTGTGCACAGGGCACTGGCCCGTTGGGGTACATGCCGAAAGGATAGGACTGCCCTTCAATAGGTTCTGTCGCAGCTGCGATGACCCGGGCTCAAAAGAGACAGTCGAACACTTGCTGTGCGAGTGTCCATCCCTCGCAAGGATGAGGCTAAATACACTCGGCAAACCATTCCTGCTGAATATTTCAGAGAGCAGCTGCCTCTCTCTGTATGACGTACTGAAATTTATTAAAGCCGCCAAATGGCTGTAGGTTGCACGAGTTGTGGAATCAAAATGGCAAACTTGCTAATTGCTTGTCACCTGAGTGACAATCCACTTAAACCAACCAACCAACTACTTCAAAGCAATTTAACCTCAATACCTGCAACATTCTTTTGTTTATGCATGCCACACACAAAATTTTAATTGTTTGCCTTTCTTTGACTTACCAGTATTCTGGAAACACTAAAAAGTTGTGTTTCATTTAAATTTATGTGTGATGAGTTTAAAATAGACAAATCAACTGTTATCAGAATTAGTCAAAACGAAAGCAAAAGTAACGATAAAATATATAGAAGCCGGACTTGAGAAACGGCAAACTTTAGAACAGTGCGAGTACCTAAAAAGGATTTAAGGGAAAGTAAAATGTTCCTGTATCTGTCCAATTTGTGAAAGCTCAAGTCCGGAACATAAAAATAACCACCTGAACCTTTTGCCAGACAAGACATACATTGCTGATGGGTCCAGACCATTCTTCACTTGAGCAAATGCATCTGCGACGCACAAAGTTTTTCTTCTTCTCCTTATTTGGCGCTATAACCGCCTACGCGATTTTGGCCGAGTCCAAAACAGTACGTCAGTCTGTCCAAACTGACGCCTATTGGAAGTGTCAAGTGAAGCCAAGTCCATCTACACTTGGTCCTTCCATCGCAGTGGGGCCTTCCTCTTCCACCATCGCGACCCGCGTAATACTTTTAGAGCTGGAGCATTTCTGTCCATTCGTATGACATGACCAAGCCAGCGTATCCATTGTATTTTTATTCGCTGCATTGTGTCATTGTAAAGCTCATAGAGTTCACGTTCCATCGTCCGCGTAAAGGCCGATAAATCTTTCGCAGAATCTTTATCTCGAAAACTCCAAGAGCCGCCTCATCAGATGTTTTCATTGTCCACGCGTGCGCGCCATAAACCAGCACAGGCATGATGAGTGACTTATAGAGTAAGATTTTTGTACGGCTAGAGGACTTTACTTCTCAACTTCCTACTCAGTCCGAAGTAGCACTTGTTGGCAGGAGTGATTCTGCGTTCAATTTCGCTGCTGATATTATTATCGGTGTTAATGCTGGTTCCGAAGTAAAAGAAATTCTCCACTTTCTCGAAAAGGTAACTCTAAACAGGGACGTGGGTGCCAAGGCGCGAATGTTTGTGTGATGACCGGAGATACTTCGTTTTGTCCTCGTTCACTACCAGACCCCCACGCTTTGCTTCTCTATCTAATTTCGAGAGGGCAGAACAGACGTAGCCCTTATTTGTAACAATTATGTCGATGTCGTCGGCATACGCCAGTAATTGTACGCTCTTGTGTTGTGCCTGAGCGGTTCAGTTCTCCGACTCTTATTATCTTTTCCAACATCAGATTAAAGAAATCACTCGAAAGGCAGTCACCTTGTCTGTTACACAGCCGTATTAGTTTTGCGGGGATACGAACTTGAGACATCACGAAATAAAGGCAACTTCTTTTCGTGCTGTCGAAAGCGGCTTTGAAATCGACAAATAGAAGGCATTTGTCGATTCTATTCTCGCAGGTATTTTCCAAGATTTAACATATTGTGAATACCTGTAGCTCGTTTCTGTAACTCTTCTCTACCGATTATTTCTCTACTGGTAGAGAATATACGTCATTATCTACTACTCACTAGCAGTAGAGAACAGGGCGGCGAATTCGTATCTCAATTCGCTTGGTAGAGAATTGTTACAGAAACGAGGTACTGATCTATGGTGGATTTGCCAGGTCTAAAACCACACTGATAAGGTCCAATCAGTTCGTTGACGATTGGCTTCAGTCTTTCACACAATACACTGGATAAGACCTTGTAACATATGCTTAGAAGGCTGGTCCCGCGGTAGGCGCGTATGGTGGGATCGCCTTTCTTGTGGATTGGGCAGATAATACTTAAATTCCAGTCATCGGTCATGCACTCATCTGACCATATTCTGCATAAGAGCTGATGCATGCACCTTATCAGCTCCTCGCCGCCGTACTTGAATAGCTCGGCTGGCAGGCGGTCAGCTCCAACAACTTTGTTGTTTTTCAGCCGCTCCGCTACTTTCGTTGCTGCTGCCATTCAAAAGGGTCGAAAAGTGTGCCCTCCATTATTTAAGTACGTTCTGGACATCGGTCACTAAGTCGCCATGGTTGTACCTACAGGAGTCTTTAAATCTACCTTCCCTTGCCCCGTCCATCGCATTTCATGGATGTCGGTGATGTCAGTCTTTACTTTCCCTGGTACATCAACCAGCCGGGCAGAGGCACCTTCCCGATTAAGAGCTCGGACATTCCAGGTGCATACCCTCAAATCATAGTCCTTCCAATGTTTGCCGTGGGCGTCATCAAAATAAGGGGGTATCTTCCGATGCATGTGGTTTTTTCATTTGGCAGGGTTTTAACGTGGCGGGACCCAAACCCAGCGCGCGCGGGGTGTTACGCCCTCCCACTTCAGCTCGCTCCCAAACTAGTGTTCGGTCCCTACCCAGAGAATTCATGGATATAAATATCCGGACGTAGTGAGCTGCGATTTGAACCGTAAGCACACGAATCATTTCTGGCCACTCCCAGGTGAATGGCCGTAAAAAGCTTTGCAGTACTGGGAAATGTACAAAACATAATGGTCAAAGGCGAATATCTTAACTAAACTCTGATGTATTTTTTAAATTCATGGCTCTACACAGCTGTATAGTAAACCAAATAGCCGGACCAGACGTTATTAAAAAAAATGTAAAAAAATAAACTTTTCCGTATACTCTGTAATATTTCTCCGCAATTTTGTAAGGTAAACTAACAACTTATAATCGTTGCTTTGCAGCGAAATATCTTCTCTTAAATTATATACATTTAGGTCATTCCATAAAATATTTACACCTCAATATTTTTTTTGTGGTGAAATATATTTTTTACATTCTTCATCGAAAAAAGAAGACGCCTATTTTTTTATTTCGTCATGATATTCGAAAATCTCGAACAAAAAATTCCCGAAATTTTGAACTCACGGAGAAGTATCTTTTTTTAATTGTTTGCAGTTAATAAACTATTTGACGGAGAACATCAGTTAAGGTATCAAAATGTGCGTAATTACCTCGGCTTTCCATGAGAGTGTGACATAGATTAAAATACAAAACTTTTTGGATTAAAAAATAGCATTTTTTCTTTTTTTTATTAACTTCACGTTTCATTTTTATTTTTTTCAACCTGAATAAAAAAAATAAAAATTCAGGTTGAAAAAAATAAAAATCAAACATGATGAATTATAACAATGAAAAAATAAAAAAATAAAAATGCGATTTTTTAATGCAAAATTTTTTTTATTTTAACTTATCTCACATTCTCAAGGAAAGCCAAGATAATTACGCACCTTTTGATACCTTAACTGATTTTCTTTGTCAATGTTATTATGGCTTCCCAGCAAAAAATGGGTAATCGCTTTTAGTGGTAACGTGTCCTAGAAGGCATAGCGTTATAATGCCTTCGAATTTTTTCGCTTCTTTTATGCACTGCTAGTATTGCAAAGTAGAATGTCCTACAATATTTTATTTATTTCGCTTCTTTGTTTCATTTCGGGGAATGCAAAGTAGAATGTCCTATAATATTTCCTTTTTAATTCGTTTCTTTGCTTCATTTCCGGGAAAGCAAAGTATAATGTCCTACAATATTTTATCTGTTTCGCTTCTTTACTGCATTTCAGGGAATGCAAAGTAGAATGTCCTCCAACATTTTATTTGTTTCGCTTCTTTGCTTCATTTCAGGGAATGCAAAGTAGAATGTCCTACAATATTTTATTTGTTTCGCTTCTTTGCTTCATTTCCGGGAACGCAAAGTAGAATGCTGCATCGTAGTCAGCTGAAAAATAGAATGAATATCCAAAAGTTCTTTTTCTACCGTTACTTTCTGTGGAAATTTGTCTCGCATAAAAATCATGTTTTGCTTTGTTCAATTTGCAGCGAAGTTGAAGTCAGTCGATGAAGTGAAGTACAAGAGTGAGGAAGTACAATTTTAAGCTTAATTAATAATGAATGTATGTACTTACTGATTTTTAAGAAAATCTAAATACCTAAATACATACATACATATGTTTGTATAAAAGCTGATTCATAAAAATTTTAATTAATTTTAATCTTTTAAGACATTTTCTGATTTAAATTTAATATAAATAAGTATGTACTTACCTAGGCATTCTACATTAGTTTCTCTGTAAGGCATTCTTTGTTCGCTTCTCTGGATTCTGTTTATCCATGCGTTCTTCCTTCATTTGAAGGTAATGCTGCGGGTAAGGGCTTACCTCCAATGACATGCCCATGTTAAAATAAGGCCTTCTTGAAGCGAAAGGGTAAGCGATTCCCATCGCCTAGCTCGTTTCTACTTTCGTTCCTGTGGTAATCGTGTTTTTTGCTGGGTTCTTAACATTTTATTTTTAGTATTTTTTTTAATGAGCTTTGTACCACGATTTTTTATTAGGAAAAATTGAAAAAGCAACAAAGTCTAAGCGGTAGAAATTATAGCTGCTATTTCGGAGATCACCACATCTCCTCATCAGATTTCTTTTTTCTAGACTTCAGCAGGGATCGAACCTGCGTAATCGATGTTCAAAGTCAGAAGCGTTAACCACTGAGCTATGTATGTACATCCCGTAAACTCTTGTTGCTAATTCATTTTCCTTATTCAACCAACTACCATCAAGTGCAGCTGATTTGTCGCTATTTAAACTCGACAGCGTGGTTGTTGTTGTAAATTCTATACATCCATTTGCTTATTTGCTTTTTTGTATAGTTTCAGGCAGGCTCTTCCTAAACTATGTATTTGTCAATGTTATTGTGGCTTATTAACATTTTATTTTTAATATTTTTTTATTGAGCTTTTTACCACGATTGTTTATTAGGAGAAATTGAAAAGTCAACAAAGTCTAAGCGGTAGAAGTTATAGCAGCTATTTCGAAGATCACCACATCTCCTCATCAGACTTCTTTTTTCTAGAGTTCAGCAGGGATCGAAGCTGCGTAATCGATGTTCAAAGTCAGAAGCGTTAACCACTGAGCTATTTATGTACATCCCGTAAACTCTTGTTGCTAATTCATTTTCCTTATTCAACCAACTACTATCAAGTGCAGCTGATTTGCCGCTATTTAAACTCGACAGCGTTGTTGTTGTTGTCAATTCTATACATCCATTTGTTTTTTTTTGTATAGTTTCAGGCAGGCTCTTCCTAAACTATGTATTTGTCAATGTTATTATGGCTTATTAACATTTTATTTTTAATATTTTTTTATTGAGCTTTGTACCACGATTGTTTATTAGGAAAAATTGAAAAAGTAACAGAGTCTAAGCGGTAGAAGTTATAGCAGCTATTTCGGAGATCACCACATCTCCTCATCAGACTTCTTTTTTCTAGACTTCAGCAGGGATCGAACCTGCGTAATTGAGGTTCAAAGTCAGAAGCGTTAACCACTGAGCTATGTACATCCCTTAAACTCTTGTTGCTAATTCATTTTCCTTATTCAACCAACTACTATCAAGTGCAGCTGATTTGCCGCTTTTTAAACTCGACAGCGTGGTTGTTGTTGTCAATTCTATACATCCATTTGCTTATTTGCTTTTTTGTATAGTTTCAGGCAGGCTCTTCCTAAACTATGTATTTGTCAATGTTATTGTGGCTTATTAACATTTTATTTTTAATATTTTTTATTGAGCTTTGTACCACGATTGTTTATTTGGAAAAATTTAAAAAGCAACAAAGTCTAAGCGGTAGAAGTTATATCAGCTATTTCGGAGATCACCACATCTCCTCATCAGACTTCTTTTTTCTAGACCTGCGTAATCGATGTTCAAAGTCAGAAGCGTTAACCACTGAGCTATGTACATCCCGTAAACTCTTGTTGCTAACTCATCTTATTACATAAAACGAGCAATTCTTGTATATATGTATATATATATATCCATAGCGTTCTCGTAAACGGCTCTAACGATTTCGATAAAATTTTGTACACAGATAATGTTTTGGATTTTAAGGTTATCTGAATAGGCGCTATCTCCGAGAAGACCCGTATAAGGTTGCCACCTATTCGAAATTAGTTACAAATTAATTACAACATCATAATATGGGTATCGATTGCAAGGTATTTTAAAGATACCTAATTCAAAAATATTTTAAATAGGGTTGTCACCTAATTTGAATCGCATATTTATTTAATTTTTTGTAGAAAAAAAAGGTAAAATATTACTATTCATGGGTACAAAGAAAAGGTTCTTAAACAATGCCTTCCCTATATACAAAATGTTATCCCTTAAGACAATAGTGTAAGGTTGCCACTTATTTTCGATTCTAAACAATTTATTGAAAACATCGCAATATGTATATCAAATGAAAGGTATTGTTGAGAACTTTGGTCAGAAAATATTTTCCAACAGGGATGCCACGCTTCTATGTAATAAAATTTTTTTTTTGTTAATTGCATTCGGCATTTGTTTTTTAAGTATATAAAGTACATATGTATACGCTCAAGATATGTACATACCATTCATTCCAGCATATTTCGGAATAGGGTTGCCACCCAAATTTGGAAGTGAGAAATTTACTTAATAGATAACGAAATCCAATTTTTTTTTTTTAATTTCCAAAATATTTTTTTAAAGCTATCCAAATCTTGAAAACTATAAAAAGTATATGGACTCCGGGCAAAGCTCGGTCAACTGGTACTTTTCCTTATTCAATCAACTACTATCAAGTGCAGCTGATTTGCCGCTATTTAAACGCGACTTGACTGATTTTCTCCGACAAATAGTTTATTAACTGCAAACAATTGAAAAAAAAATACTTTCTCGTGAGTAAAAAATTTCGGGAATAGGTGTCTTCTTTTTTCGATAAAGAATGTAAAAAAATATATTTCATCAAAAAAAAAATATTGAGGTGTAAATATTGTATGGAATGACCCATATGTATCCTTGTATAAATATGAGGACGTGTTGAACATTTTGAGTATGCACATTTTTTATGCTGGTATATTCATTTATGCTGAATATATTACTTGGTTTTGTTTTGTCACACCGTGTAATAAATAAAAAAATCATTAAAGGGCGGTAACTTTTCTATTTTAAAGTATAGTTAAATCATTAGTTAAAGTTAACTACAGAAAATTCTGTGTAATTTTTCTGTAGTTAAGTATGACTAATGATTTAACTATAATTTAAAATAGATATATGTATTAGCAGCCCCTAATATGATATTTTTGTTATAGAAATCTATGTGCGCTATGTGTTTTCTGCCATCTGCTGTAATTACTTAAGAAGTAAACGAAATTATCGAACAAGCATTTCCTGGTACTATTTTTTAATATCTAGGTAAAAATTTGGAAGTTAGGGAGGGGAGGGCTCGGGCCCCTGCCCCTACCTGGCTACGCCCATGTATACGAGTTGGGTGTATGTGTTTATGTGTATCTGTGTGTATTTAAGTATTAAATTTCATCGTACAAATTACTAGTTTTTAAAAAATTTAAGATTATTTGGATGTTATCTTTGTTAGCATCATTTAATAAGTCTATAGCCGATTTGTTGGAGAAGTAGTACTGCCTATTTTGTTGAAAGGTGGGGCACGAATTTAGAATATGATCGATGCTAATTGACTGAGTGTTACAGAACTTGGTTGTATGAATTATATACACGTACATTATATACACGTACATATGTACATGTTATGTACCAATAAATTTAATTGCTTAAAAGTAAATTTAAATCATTTAATTACACATGCAAATCTTTAGCAGCTGACTACACATAGTGCGGGTAATTTTTGTTTACAAGTTCCTTGCATAACATTATTGAAAGATATTGTCAATCTTAAGTTTATTTCTTAGTTTAATTTTTAACAAAATGTGGTAATGAAATTATATTAAAAACAAAATTGGCGAGATGCATGAAGCTATTTTCATTAATTCCATTTTTAATAGAATAAACTTTTTCCCAAAACATATCAATATCCTGATCGCTGGAAATATCAAGCTCACTTAGCCTTAATAAATTCACTGCGTGGTTATTATATCAGGATCGCAATCTATGAGATGGGGAAACTTAACAAAAGAGGTAAAATTGGTAAATCTTCTTTAGAAACTACCTTAGGTGGTGTCATTATTTGTAAAAGTTTTGTATCTTCACGCTTGGAATCAAATCTTAAATTTATTTGGTCCAAAAACTCTATGTAAAACTTTAGTATATTGGTTTTAACTTCAAGGATTCGAGAACAATTGACATTGCTTTTCATAAACATCTCAACTTTCGTTCCAACAAAAATGTCAGATATTTTAACATGTTTATTTTCATTTTTAAAATCAACATTATTGTGTTATTGATCGCATCATTTTTACTCAAAATTAAGAGATAATATGCTTTGATAGTTGCATATAAGTATGGCAAACGAGAGCTTTTAGCTTGGAACTCTTTGTTAAGATTGTTAATTATGGGAGTATACTACAGAAATAAAAGAGCATTCGAAGCAAAGAGCAACACATGTCTTCTGCTAGGTCTGAAAATCGCATACCGTTTACTTCGTAAAGGCAGAAAATAAAATAAAGTTTCAAACTATCTCACTGCTCAACTATTCTTAACACAACGCTTCCTAGTGAAAACCATCGTTTTGAGATATGCCCAAGATTTCGTGGGGTTTTACCGAACAGTAGTCCTGAAATTCCTTCAGTTCATGTATCTTCTTTGGACTGTGGGAAAAGAAACTATATATGTTGCGGCACAGTATCTCAATGCTTTTCGGTAATTTTTTACAAGTGTAGGTTGAGCAGAGGTGAAGTGTGTAGCATGTGCAATTTATATAAAATAAATCGGTTTCTGCACTGCATCCAATAATGCTGTCAGCACGCCCAAGTCTCCAACCATAACATTGGCTCCATCAGTGGCCAAACCAATTAGCTTTCTCATTTTTAAAGGCAGGATTGGCAAATGTTTAAAAGGTACAATTGGCAAATATTTATATGCAAAATGATGTTTGAAATATATATTTTTATAATTCAGAATTTAAAAACTTAATTCAACTATCCGACCGAAATCTTACTTTGCCGACCAACCTACCAAATGAATAATAATCGACCAAATTTGGTCGGAAAAGACCAACACTGCCCGGCACCTAAACTAGAAAAAGTACCTCTCTGACGCGATGGAAAAAGAAGTCAAATATTCTTTTACCGATTTCTAACCCAACTATCACAAATAGTAGCTGGAACGGAGCTGCGACGATTGTTGTAACTTTAAAGTGCCTTGCCACTAGTGATGGGCACGTAATAGGAATCTTCCTATTACGTGCTTACGACCAAAATGGGGAATAATTTTTCGGTAACCGCTACGTTAAAGCGACGTTCCCATACGCTAACCGGAAATGTTCCATTGACATTATGGTTACGTAGTAGCGATGTCGCAACGTAGTAGATGCAACTTTTAGGACACCTTACATCTATACCTCTCTTTTTAATTTTATTTGATTGCTTTGTCTTGCAATTTATTTTGTTATACATATGTATTTGTTTCATTGCATACATACATGAATAAAACTTTGTTCATTTCTTTAAGAACCTAAAAATATATTATAATATGAGGGCAATAATAATCTTTTCCTTTTGGATAGCCTGCGTACAAAAACTAAAACGCATGGGAATTTATTGTCAAACATGATGGTGATAGGTCGAAATTTGACGATGCGCCATTCAAATTTTCATATTTTATTAAAATATTGTCTTGAAAATGTATAACAATATAAAATAAAATTGCATGGTAGATGTAAAAAAGCTTTTTTTGTTGTCCTTTACTACTTGAAATAATTATTATGCTTTAATTTCATTAAATTGGTGCATAAAATATGGTAAATTATTGTATTTTATTTTATTTATTTAATGTAGGCGTAAAATTTGTCTAGAAAAATTGCGTATTTTAAAATAAAAATAACTTTGAAGTCGCCCTCACCAAAAAGCACAACTTCGAAGTAATTTATACTTGGCTATAGTGACGGCAACTGAAAATGTGTGACTTTAAAGTAATGTTTACTGCAAGGTAACGAATGGCACTATAGCGTCACTTTAAAGTCGCAGCAAAGTTTCCGCTGCCACTTCATAGTTCCATCTGGAACTTTAACTTCTATCTTTGTCTAACAAAAATGTTACTTCAGTTGTAGGTACTTCGTGTGCTTGTGTGCACGTGCTCGCGCTATTGTGGATTAAAAATAACAAAGAAAGGGTAAGTACAGACTTATTGATAAAAAATATACCGATTAAAACACTGATTTTAGTAACGTTCTTTTTATTCGAAGGCATGGATTCTTTTAAAATTGTTTCAACGTGGGAAAAAAAAGGAATTTATTTCTCTGTTGTTCCCCATCAATGCGAAAATAATGGAGTTCTGTTGTGGCCAGAACATTTGAGCCATTCCCCAAGGGAAAACTTGAGATCGAATGCTGCTAGCGTACCTGAAGAGGGATGGGTGGAGTACTCCTGTGTCCTTAAATTCTCGGGAATTCTTACATTTGGAGACGCTTTGGCAATTGAGAAACAGCTAACACAGTGCATTGACACAGAGTCAGAGGAAACGTTCGTATTTTCAACGATTTGCAGGTCCAATTAACATAGTAAAAAAAAAAAAGATGTAAGGAGTCCGCAATAATAACATCTTCCACGATATTAATGGGCAGTTCCAATAAGGGTGAATCGTCTTTGTGGTGGTCTTGATCGGTTTTATTACGAAAACTTTCATCTGTTCTTAGAGGGCAATCTATTCTTGGAAAGCTCATGTGCCTTCCTTTTTTGTCAAATTCACCAACGACTGTACATTTTATACAGCCATGAGCTGCATTAAATCCAACTGTACCTAAAAAAGTAATTATATAAATGAATTAATTTGAGGATTATAAATAAATTACACATTTACCTTTAATAAAATTTCTGGCTGGGGTGTCGCATACGAAATATCTAATAATGAGTTTTATCTGATGCCCATTAATACAAAGACCACGATGCAAAATATCATTCAACTCATCAACAAATTGTCTGAAGTATTCTTTTAAAGGTGGCTTTGTGTCGCCAATATAAATTGCTATAGCCATTGGCTTAATGTATGTCATATTATCGATTCTAAATAAAATTGGCCAAAATTGTAATGGTGAAGCGTTAAACGGTGGAAGGCCGTCAACGTTAAAAACTACTGGAAGCGTTACGGATCTATCAATATCAAAAAATACTGCATTCAAACAATTTTTTTATTCCATTATACCAAAGTTGACCATTTCGCATTTTTTCAATATGTACCAATCTTGGCGTTTTCATTAATGTTCTGCTATCAGTTGGTCAGCATTTCATACCATTTGATTTTAACACACGCAATAGATGGTTAAGCGAGCTATGAGTTATTCTATGATAATGATACCATGCCCTTAGTTGTTGAACTAACGAAGTTTGTGAAATAATAGAGTTGTACTCTTCATCATACTCACAAAGAGTAGTGTCATATTCATCTTCCGGCACGCATGACTCCTCAAAATCATTACCACAGTCATCATCACTATTTACTTTATCTTTTATTTTTGAATAGTTTTCGGAGCTACTGGACTCATTCAATTGCTCTGTTGATAGAAGCAACCTGATGCTTACATTGTTTTGTATTTTTGATGGTTTATTTCCACCGCCAAAATATTGTTTCACAACGCCACTGTCAACGGCATTTGCCTTTAAGACTTTTAATTTTCTGTAAAAAGTCGTTGAATGCCGGTATTTTTTTTCTTTGTGTTTAAATGTGCCAACAGACGCCATTATTTTCCTGAACAACACATCACTAACCTTATAGGAACGCACCAACACACAATGCGGAACAGCATGGAAGTTTGTGAGACTTGATCGTGCAATTTACTTCATGGTGAATTTAAGAGGTGCCACGGACTCTGCAGTAGCAATCGACAGTGAGGTTTTGGTCAGCAGGTAGCGGACACCTTATCACTCACAGATATGACTTACAAGTTCCATGGATATGAAGAAGAAACTAAGGACCCCACAACGTCGCGAAAACTACCAAAGTTGCCTAAAAGTAGCTGCAGATTTGCAGTTGCATTTCAGTAACGTGGGTTAGTCGCCGCGCTTGCTATTTGCAACTTTCAAGATCTAAAAACTTTATGGTTAGCTTACTGGTAGCAACGACTTCCGCAATACCGGTAATGCTACTTAAAAGTCACATAATTTTAAAGTAATCACAATTGGTAGAAACTACCTCGCAGCTACTGGAAATATGTCAAATAAAGTTACTTGTACATCTAAGTCGCACCTTTAGTGAAGGTTACGTAATAGTAACTCGCTATAGGTTTCCGTCTCCGTTTCTGTTACTTTGGTGCTAGTTGGGAAAGCACCATTATACCCTTTAGCAGTGAGTCTACCTCTTCCTTGATAGCAGCTATGTATTTCCACCTGAAAGACACTGCAGAAGTCCGGAATCCTTAGTAAGCCCGCCCTACCCAGTCCTGTTTTGAGGGAATACAGGTAGAGAAGGAGCTTCTGGGATTCATTGTGTTGTAATTCATTCTGTTGTAATCTATGTGTTCAGGGCGAAGTCAAAGCCCCCCCAGAAATCCAGAGTGTTACCACCCGGTTTCCCTTAGCCTACTAGCAGTCCGTGCTGCTAAAATTTTGTCTGCAATATCCTCAGATCCGTGTTCAACATGACGTTAAGCAGCATAGCTGTGGTTCCTAATGCTCCACTAATTCCTAATTTACAAGTGTAGTTTTCTCTAGCGGGTTCCACCAGACAAGGGCTCCGTGAAACAAGATAAGCTTAAATCTGGTTCCAGAGAGCTTATAAATTACCTTTTACCGATAGCTCCCCTACAGCAGTACAAGACAACCGATGTCTTTTTTACCCTTTCCTCAATGTCAGGCCTCCACGACAGCTTCCTATCCAGGAGCACGCCTAATTACTTGACCCTGTCTGAGAGCCGCAGACGAACAACCCCACTCGAGGGAAGGGCCACAACGAGTATCTTGTACTTCCTGGTAAACAAGACCAATTCCGTTTTGCTGGGATTTACTGCGAGGCCGCTCTTGATCGCCCACCTAGTTACCTGCATCAGCCAGGAGGCAGAAAAAAAGGGTTATAGAAATCGTCAGTTAACCAAAATATCCACGTAATCTACATAGAAGATCACCCGACATCCAACTTTTTCCAGTTCCTCTAGAAGGTCGTTTACAACCGCAACGTAGAGCAGGGGAGGGAGAACACCACCTTGCGGAGGGCCCATTTTGTCTCTGCACTGAGTGCAGGCGCTCCCCCACTTCGGCGCGACAGTTCTGTCACAAAGTCAGCTGTAGATAAGCCTTATTAGTTTGGTTTCAACCCCCAGATTATGAATAGACTTGACTATTGCCTCTGGAGTGATATTGTTGAAGGCTCCCTCGATATCGAGGAAGGCCCCTACTACGTGAAGGCTTCCCTTGACCACTTTAGCAATGTGTGCAGGGTGGTATCCACCGACCTTGCAATACGCATGTTGAGCTCTTGAAAGATAGTCACGAGGAATCGCGTTTCTTATGTACAGTTCTATACAACTCCCTATCGATTTTAGCAAAAACGAAGACAGACTGATGGCTTAAAATCATGAGATCCTTTTCCGGCCTTCGGGATGAATGCAACACTGACTACCCTCCAAGCCTTAGAGATGTACCCAGTTCGCAAGTATGATGCCATCGGTCCCGGCGACTTTAATGGTTTGAACGAATTATGTGACGATCGTCAAGAAAATCGGAGAACTAAAGGACCTGAAGTACAAAATATTACAAAGAAGTATATTTGACTGTACTTCGAAGTACGAAGTACAAGAGTTAAAAAAGAAGTACTGTACTTCCGAAAGAAGTACGGTTGGTCACATTAGTCATGACTATCTGATATATAGGAACGTTAAGCCCGTTTCTTTGGTTTTGAAACAACGTTAACATGAAGTCTCTACGAAGAGAAGAACCCGAGATATAACGATTTGAATAAGTACATGATTGGTCAGAATCACGAAAAAATCCAAACATTGATAGATCATATCTCCGAAAAAAAAAATTAAAAAAAATACGTGTTCGCTTATTTCATGTATAGAAGCCACAAAAAATATATGAAGCGAATCGGAGACATGACATTATTTTTTTACGAAATCAGTCCGACTTAGAAAAGAATGGCACAACTGGCCGTTTTTGGCCGATTCTTAGCCGATTCTTTTTACTTTTTTGGCACTTCATTCCATGTTATTTATTTTTTACTTTTTTAATTCCCTTAAATCTTAAAATATTAATGCATCTGAGTCTTCCTGTCATAAATGTGTTCTCATGTTTCGTGTTTATGATGTACGGTGGCGATAATGTAAATAGGGAAGACACATTTAGCAAGTTTTGGCTATTTTTCTTTGTTTAAAAAATGTTTATTTCAAAAAAAAATTTCAAACTTTGCAGAACATTTATAAAAATTCGACAAATTTTAACAAATGTTCATCAAAGTTTGAAACTGATAAATCAGATTTTATAGAACTTTTTTGAGTGTGTAGCTTTTTTATTTTTTGTATAATAGAGGGCTTATCGTCGATTTTTGACAATTTTTTGTTCACGCATTTTCTTCCATACAAAGTATGTACGAAATTTTTTTTTATGGAGAAAATCAGCAACACTTTCCACAAAAAAGTTGCCAAACATCAACGTAAAGTCCTAGCTACTTAAAACTTCACTTCGTATAATAAAATTGAATGGGCTGTAAAAGCTGCATACTCAGAATGTTTCTAGAAAATCTAATTAAAAAGCTGTTGAATTTTGCTAATTTTTGTACAAGGTTGGAAATTTTTGTTTACATGGTTTTTGTTAGATAACGAGCCACACTTTCATAAAAAAGTAATAAACAATAAATAAACGAAAGGGAAATAGCCAAAGAATGCTAAAAAGTCTCTTGCGTATTTATATTTTCGTCACTGTATATATTGTTACAATTATCTTTGAATTGATCGCTGAATTCCTGAATATTTCGGGTTGTTTTCACCGGATTGTAAAATTATTTACGTTGTAACAATACTTTCATCATTATTTTAAAATCTGCGGTTACTGTTTGAAAACAAATTGTACTGAAAACACATTTATAGTCATCAGAAGCTGCATATTTTTACTATTATGAGTACAACTAGGAAATGTAATTTCGAATGAACTATTTATTTTACATTGAATAACGAAAAGACTATGGAACAAAGTATTGCAGTGATATGTATAAGCTATACACTATTTTTTAAGATATTTATGTATGTACACAAATAAGTAAATAGATTCTTGAATGATTAAGTAAGTTTATTTAGTTATATGTTTATGTTTTTCTTTTGTTACTATTAAAATTTATTAAAAGCATTTGTTCTTGAATGAATTTATATTCAGGTAGTTTTTTTTATGGAATCGGCACCGGCATCGGCCGATTCTTTGCCCTCCGGCCGATTAAACGTCATCGGCATCGGCCAAAAATTGGGAATCGGTCGGACTCTAATGTAAACCG
>NW_023461650.1:0-24175 GCF_013731165.1 Rhagoletis pomonella
ATGGTTCGACCACTGAGCAATTTACATAAATAATTATTTGGACCTAATACCTCAACAACCTTTCCTTCTACCCACCTCGGTTTGTTAACGACTATATAATCTCTAATCCATACACTTCTCCTCCTCTGTGAAGCCTGTATTTCTCTTTCCACCGAATTGTTTTTTTTTTTTGCTTTTATTTTATCTTTTCTATATAACTTTTCGGCTTAAGTGAACAAAAACGATTCCGGAGCTCTCTTCGGAACAAGAGCTTTGGCGGAGATTCTCCAGTTGAACAGTGCTTCGCAACACAATAATCAAAAAGAAAACGAGATAAAAACACAATCGAGCGCAATATTTGAATTTTTTGAACTAGCACTTCGAATTGAAGTTTTTAGTGAGCGAACAAAATTTTCTGCTGCAACGTTTGTCGTTGGATGGCCAGGAGCCGTGAGCTTATGAATTATGCTATTATTTACTAAAAATTGTTCAAATTCATAGCTCGTAAACTGAGTGCCATTATCGCTCACCAGAACTTTCGGAAGACCAAAACGCGCGAAAGTTTCCTTGACATGCTATTGCGAAATTTGTCGTCATCACTTTTTTAGGGAATACCTCTGGCCATTTTGAGTAAGCATCTATTGTGATTAAAAAATAAAAACCATCGATCGGCCCACAGAAATCAATGTGCAACCTATCCCAAGCTGAGTGTGGTACGGGCCACGTAATTAATTGCGCATTAGGAAGTTCTGATTTAAATATCGGTTCTAAAGTATCGATACCTACTCGTATCCTCGGCGAATCCTAAACTCCGAACAATAAAAATTAATAATGTGGGAACTGAAAGTAAATAAAACAACATAACGTAGCGAAAGTATATGTTAAATGATAAATAGTATTTAACAGAGATAATAACTTGGAGAAGTTTACAAGAAGTTAATCTCGGTTAACCTTAGAACCGTGAGTTGGGCACTCAGTGCCCATATTCATTTTTGATATTGATATGTTGTACCTTGGTTTATAAGTTGACAAAATTCCAGGAGTATATCTCTTATAGTAAAGAAGTAACGGATTTTATATGGTGAGTTCTTAGAAAGCTAAGGTTTACATACGAAATTTCTGGGCTGGGCACGTTGAATATTTAAGTTTTTTCTAAAATAACAATTTTTTTGTCATCCACGCTTTGCAGCCTACTCTTTTCTCCTCTGCTTCTTTTTTTCAATAACAGAGCTAGTATCCACCACCTTAAATATTGTCCGATAATGTTTTCAGCGAGAAGAATAATGGAGTTACTCTGTACGTTGGAGCGTATATACGCCGCATAGTGATGAAAGGAGATGATTTAAATTGTTTTCTTTTTTTTGGCGCGAAACCAGTATGCAACGGCAGTTTTTAAAAAGTTCTTAACCCATATTTTTGCTGCTCGTACATCAAGGAACCCGTTTCATTTGTCGCAAGAATCGGAAAAGCATTTCATTTGAAAAGTTTATTACAAGCTGTTTTAGGCAAAAAAGACGAAAAAATCTAAACCATGGCGAAATTATACCAGGTGAAGTAATTAGAGCGAGAAGAAAGATTTTGACACCGCCTTATTTGAAAAATTGCCTTAAAAATTTGACAATAAGGCAGCCGAATGTCAGAAAATAAAGCGAGAAAGCTGTTTTATTACTTCACCTGTTTATTGCACCATGATCTAAACTTTTACTTTTGAATGTCATTTTAAAGGTCTAATTAAATGAAAAGTTACTTTGACCTCAAGACCGACCTTCAAAAGGAAAATCTTTTGATTTTTATTCTTTAGCCTTAAGAGCAGTTCGCAATGAACTTTATAAAAAAGTTTTTGGTTCTTGCGATCATGGAAATGGATTCCCTGATGCAGGAACAGGGCATGCATTATGTAACTTTGACACGATAGTCGTTGAAACGATATTGACAAAACGATGTCGTCAAAACACTGATTTATGTATTTTTGATGCTTACTATCGTAGTGTCGTCAACAGTTTGACAAGGATTAGTGATAAGGTATTTTTATTTTTATTTTATTTTTTATTTATAGCACATCTTTATCTTTATTCTTATACATACTTTTAGCACTAAGCTAAACAATGGTCGGTCTAACGGTTTCCAAAATATTTGTGAATACATTTTTTAAAATTTCCGTAGATAGTGCTTCAGGTGGAAGATGTGACGCTAAGAAATGTAAAGAGAAAATAATAAATATTCTCTTCACAATAACGGGCGCTTAGGTACAGGATTTAGCGAAAAATATTGGAGATAAAATAACAGTCGTTTAATTTATCAGCGAAATTTAAAGTATACTTGAACGATTACGATACTCTCAAAGAACATTGCCGTGAAAAAAATACATGCATATTTTAATTCATCGTCTAAAAGGACGATGCCGTACTTTGTAAAAAGATTCCTTTTTGACCACAGACCATTTATGTTCATATTCAAATTATTCTTATGGTTCAGCTATCCACCTACGGAGCGCCCTTCCGTATTTATCCAACTTATCCAATTGCCGTTGCCAGAGAGAGAGAAACCTTTTTACGGCTAATGACAATATCACGGTCCTGCGATGGTTTAAGTTAACACAAAAATCCTATAAGATAGGTCGTGTCAGCTAAATATATTTCTCTCAACACATGCTTTGGTAACTATAACCAAATAATGTAACCATAACTAAATCATGTGCTGAGAGAAAAATATTTAGTTGACGTAACTGGAATCATTAAAATTATGAATAATTAGTTCCGTTCGATAATTCAAGCGCAATTTTCAGTCAACTACTGATAGCCACCTTCGTTAAGGAATCCAAAGGAGGAAATATGTATGTATATTAATACTGCCGGAATTTAAGTTGGGGCAAACAAATTGATTGAACCAATTGGATGAAATGACTCACAGAAAAAATATAAAAAATGTTTTTGCATATATTTTTTCTTTTCTTTCTTCTCTTCAATTCCAGTCTTAAAAGACTAGTAAAAAAATATGTAAATAAGAATGTAAATATGTACCTGTTTTTTCTTTTAAACGATACTGAATTCAATGTCGTGTAAGAACGCACGTTTATTTAATACAACGTGGTATTTCAAACTGTTGTGATGATATCGCACAAACAAGAAAGCATTTTTGGCTTTCATGAAGCAGGACAATCTTTGCATACTGGTTTCAGGAAAAAAATTAACATCTTCATTACACTGAGAAAAGAGTTTAGTTACGTCAACTAAATATGTTTTTCTCAACACATGATTTGGTTATAGTTACATTATTTGTTTATAATTACCAAATCATGTGTTGAGAGGAATATATTTGCCCGCCTTTTTTCTGAGTGTAGGAGATTCCCTTAAACTCGTAAAGTCTTAAACCGTGTAAAGCTCGTAAGTTTACGAGGCTTTTATGGGAACGCCGCCTTGCCAAAAGGTGTAAATAGGTGCGTAAAGTCACTGTTTGACAGATCAACCACACTGAGAAAAAGGATTAGTTTTGACAACTAAAGATATTTAGTTCCCGAATTTTGACTATATTTGGGAACTGTTACCAAGGAATGGGAACTATTACCATGGGCTGGTAATTATAACTAAATATATTAAAGCTTCTAATATTCATCTAGGTTGTACCAAATCGCTAATTTAGTTGAAGGGTTTGGTAAATACTAATAAATATTTTTTTGAAGCATATTTCTACAAATTCCATTCAACTTAACGTATGGTTCATAAAAGGATGTCATTAAGCTCTGCAAATACAGATAAGATTTCTTTCAACGCATGGTTTAGTCATAGTTACCAAATCTTAGTTGAGGCAACCACGATTTGGTTTGAGAGCGGAACATATTCATGCTTGTGAGCCACCCCTAAATAATGCTGAGCGCCCTTTGATCAGATGGGTGTTTTACATACGGAGAGCACCAGCTGAGTAATGCACACAGTCACACTTATTGAATCGTTTGAATGCGCTAGTATGCCGACCATTGCATAAAAACGATTCAATGAATGAGACTGTGTGCGTGGAAATCATTGCTCCACTACTGCTGTTTGTATATGGGCGTGTGGTCACAGAACGCTCACCAAAGTTGTCAGATGTGGGGATTTCGCCCCATTTGGGGATAGATTTTTTCGTTTGGGGATGTCGGGATTTTATGGAGATTTTTGTTTGGTTTAAAACTTTGATATTGAAATTAAAACATATATTTTTCTGGCTGCCCATAAAAATTTCTCCAATAAAGATTTTATTAGTACATACTTTTTGCCCGATAGGTTTGTAAGGTTTTCCTAACGCCGTCAAAGCATTATTCGGCGCAGATGTCTGCTTTGATTGGCTTTCACTGAACAAACAATTTTCGCAACAACCTCCACGAAAGAAATTCTACAAAATAAACGGTATTCTTTAGCTATTTGAGACTTGTACTTTATTACACTAAACAAGTTTGATTACTTTTTGATTTTAAACTTTTATTTATGCTGTTTCTGTTGTAGATTGAATTATATTTTTAAAGAAAATTAGTAAAAATAAATAAATAAACAAATGTTGTAAAAACTTATAACTTTGAATTTTGGTACTAAACCTCTAACCATAGTTGTACGTATAACCAAATGACCTCATGCATATATGTACATATGTACGTATGTACATATACATATATAAATTTGTGAAAATGTGTAGGGAAAAGTATTCAAAACTGTAATAAAATAAAAACTGTGTTAAAATGAAAACTGTGTTAAAATGAAAACTGGATTAAAATGAACTAACACAAATGTGAATACATGCTTTTTTATTCCTTACTAAAGGGGATTTAAATGGGGATTTAAAAGAAAAATGGGGATTTTTTGGGGATAACTGCAGCCCGATCTGGGGATGGGGTACAAAAATATTCTGGCAACACTGGCGCTCAGTAAGCTATGGCATGTCTATCACTGCGCTAGGTGGAGAGAGAAAAGTGTGTGCTGCTATTACATGCCCAGACTTGTTTGTCTCAGTTTCAGTTTTGCTATCGCCGCGAGTTGTTTTGGTGGTTCGAAAGTATCAATTTACTCAAGGAAAAAGCAAAGCAGTATACCTAAACCAGCACTTCCAGCAGATATTGACCTGGGTTTTCGCACAACTGCTCCTGTTTCATCGTTTCTTTTTAGGAAATTCTTACCACCATATACATATGTATTATTTACACTAGTAACTATTTATGTAAATATGTATGTATTTTTTATGGCTAATATATGCAAATAAAACAAGAAAGTAAACACAACAACCATCGAGTAACTGTGTGTCAAACTGAAACTTTTTTTTCCAACAATAAACGGTAAGCTGATTCAAGTCTACAGCAAGTTTACAAAATTAATTAAAAACTTCTATCAACCAAAGCATTGTTTATATTTGCTCAACAATGATTTTATTCAAGTAACAATATTGTCCACTCAAGGTAGTCGTTTTGTAATTATTAACAAATATACATTTGTCCCAACTAGAAGTCTCAAGTAAATTGCCGACTTTCGAGAACTAGATATTTATTTCGCCATATCCAACTATGCCACTTGGTCACTAAAACCAAATCTTGGTAATTATAACTAAACCTTTTTCTGAGTGCAGGATTTTGTGAAGCAATATTTGTTTCGGAGTATTTTCCATAACATCCCGCCATATTGTCCCTATCACTCTTGGCTAAAATACAATTAAAAATGCGGAAACTTAGCAGAAAATCTAAGTCAATACTGTTGGTGGATGAAATTCATTCAATTTATTCGCTTACTATTTTTTTAAATTATTTTCATTACGTTATCATACATTTTAGTATAAAAATTTCGGCTCCTCGGCAACACTGAAGTGTACGAGGTCGTTTGCGCATCAAATTTGCCTCGTAAATTTAAATTCCTTACAAATTTTGACATCTCTTTTACGAGACTCGTAAATTTACGAACTTTACGAGGTTTTCAAGACTTTTACGAGTTTAAAGGAAGACCCCTAATATTTAAAGGTCATAGCCATAAAGCATCGGGGAAAAAAATCCGAAAGAAAATTGGCCTTGGAATCGGCTTTCGATACGAGTATCAGTGCTGCCGCTGTCATTTCAATTGAAGTTTTTTTCTTCACTTTGGAAGCCCTCACTTCGTCACTTCGTTTTCGTTTTACTTCACTTTCCACAAATTAGATTTATCTCCAAAATAAATAAAATTTTCTTGGAAATAAATGATTTATTTAACCAAAATCAACAAACTTTTGCTAAAATTCTTGTTAAGTTCTAAGTATCGCAAAGTAACTTTTCACAAAAGCTACTACATCGGTTATTTGGAAGAAGTAATTTTGATTTTCATTTTCACATGTATAGTTGTAAAGCGCACAGATATGAATGGGTGGATAGTTTTCTAATTATTTAGAAAATATATGACGAAAGTAAGAGCTATATTTTAGTTCACTTTCAATTTTACAGCAAAAAGGAAACATTTTAGCGATTCTGGTGATGACGTTGTTGCTGTGTATCTGGTGATGACTTTGTTGCTGTGAATCGATAATCGATTAATTTTTTCTTAGTCTTAATATCACCAGTGAACTATAATTTTTGATTTTCTTTCCTCAACGTTTGAGACATTGTGATTTTAAAGATATTCAGCTCTAAATTTGCGCCGAAACACAATAAATTATAAATTAATAAAGGTTAAAAATTCCTTTTATTGTGATAAAAAAAATAATGGATTCACTAATTGAAAAACCCCACACCCCTAATTGTGCTTAAAGGTCGTCGCTTCGATATTCACTTCAATTTTCCTTCCAAATCACTGCAGAACACTTCACTTGCTGCACTCCATGGTCCCTATCGAAAAATGGTGCAAAATAATCGAAAGGGGTATCAAACGACGTGTATTACTGCCAGTATTAACGGCACTGAACGGAAGCTGATTTTTTTAAACCATTCAAAAGTTATTCGTAAAAACCCGTTCGATTTTAGTTCACTTTGTCAGTACAAAGGCATTAAATGAACACATATTGGTATCTACACCATTTCCAGTTGTAAATGAGAAAGCGTCAAATGAAATTGCGAAAGCATCATTTGGAAATGAGAATAGGCCATCAATCTAAAAAGCGAATTCGTCGATTTTTAGGTTCTTGTTTAGTTTTTATGCGACCGGCTGTGGGAGATAAATGGGGACTCTCAATGTGTCAGTCTTCCATTAGTTGTTCAATTCATAGGGAAACTATGTTTATGGAAAACTTACGTTACCCGATGACGGTAGTTGAACGACAGGTTGCTCGAAGTATTTTTTCAGCAGCGCGTGAGTCTTTTGATGGCGCTGTTGGTGCAATTGGTTGCACGCACATAGCAGTATGTAAATAAATATTTGTTTTTCTGTATGCCCGTATTTGTCGTTTACTGGCTCCCAGCTTTTTAAGACAGCGGTCAAAATTTTTAATGGGTGCACGTCATGATGAATATATTTGGAATGCCTCCGCTGTTCGGAGAGCAATGAAGCGAGCATATGATCGAGGAGACCATAGCACATTTTTAATAGATATTACTCGGGTTACCAATGGGCTCTAATGAGAGCCATGGCTGATGACACCTCTATCAAACCAGAGAGAATGTTCACCACAATTTAGATACAATGAGGCTTTATGTAAAGCAAAGAACTGTGTCGAACGACTCTTTGGAGTTTTAACGGCAACATGGCGATGCCTTTCGAAGCAGCGAGTACTTATGTACGAGCCAGGCTTCGCTGGCAGGATTGTAAACTCCTGCGCAGCTCTGCATACTACGCGACAGTTGAAAACAATAGCGATATGCAAGTGAAGAGCAATTTATGGAAGAAGATTGGGAAGAATCCGTTCACCCATCGGCTCTCGCCAAGAGAATGCAAGAGCGCCTTATAGCTGCTAAATTTACTTAGAAAAAAAATTCAACTAATAAATATATGAGCTGGGTTTTTTCGAAGGCTGAGGTGAGCTCAGGCGATCCAGAGTCCGGCGAAGATCCCACTAACCCCCACCAAATAAAACACAATATTCTCGTGTTTAATTCGAGCACACACATACACACGGCGGAGGGAGAGCGGGAGACGGATAGCGTTCGTTTGTTGTCGAGAGGTCGGGTCGGAATGTATGACGGTGAGTAATGACGGGTCAACGGTGAGAGTGCTGGCGGCACGACGGGTGGCCCTTGACAACGGCGAAGCGACTGGTGATCAATGGTGAGTGCGCTAGCAGCACGGCGGGTGACTCTCACTAATGTCAGGGAGCCTGGTGAGCCAAGAATGATAGAATACAAGATTGCGCATTCCTGCGGGTGATGACGTCAAGATAGCAACGAATAGGAAAGAGTAATTGGAGATGGAGGAGAGAAATAGTGTTAACCGTCAAACCATGGAGGTCGCCATATTTACATGCATATAAACATCTCTGCATACATACAAACAGTTTGCTAAAATGACGTCACACGAACAACTGATTCTGTCAAATTCGGCAAGAACAAAGTAGCGGTACTGCTGATTCCGCCACCTCTGTCTCCCTACATCGTGCTGGTGAACAGCAGTAGGTAAACAGCGTAATGGCGGAGCGACTATCAGCGGTGGCTAGCGAGTCGCAATAGCTGCGGAGTAGCAGTAGCGGCGCAGCAGATGAATCTGAGCGGCGGCGAATGGCTTTCACCAGCTTGGGATGGCCCTCGGTAGCGGCAGACGCTGTGAACGGTGACAGATTGCTCCTAGAAGTCCTGAACAGTTTGAGAAGCGCTTCCCGACGGCAGTTGAGCGACTTAGCAGGACTCAGGCATGATGCAATGATACAACGTGGTATCAGTTGTGACAGCTCGATTTGACACTGCCTTAGCTCAGTAGAATGAGAAGAAAAACGGGAAGAAATTAATCCCCATATGGGAGAAAATATATAATTTCACATTTTCTCCCACACAAAATTTGCTTTTTTAATAGTATATTCGTAATGAAATGAAATAAAATAAGATAAAATACCTTTTTAAAAAAAATAAATGTGTATACTGAGAAAAAATAAAAAACATTCAACTATATTATTAGGCAAAGAATTGTTAAGGAAGTAACACTGTATCACCTAAGGCAGTCAACATGGTGGAATTAGAGCGAGAAGTTGCCAACCGATAACACCTTGTATTATTGAATCATGGGACTCATTGGTCGAGCCGTGCTTGGTTAACCAGCCGAAGACAATTTAGCGCGTCCGAAAGACACACCGCTAGACACCAACCGACTGGTCAAGCAATCAGTGTTGCCAAGTTTTGAATTTGAAAGAACACTAAAACCCAAGAAAAATCGCCTTTTTTCTCGAAAATAGCTCCAGCTTTTATATTGGATGTTTCTTGCTCGGCGGTCGGGTTTCTTGTATTTTCTATAAATTCAAATATTTTCGTCCATACGACGCACAGTAGGCCGCCGCATACAAGTTAGCCGGAAAAAAATATGTTATTGCTTCAGATGCTTAGATTTGTTGTAAAAAGTGACCATACAAAAATTTACATTGATCAAGGATCGATTAGATGACACCAGAGGTCCTTTGATGAGGGTTTGTAGCAAAAACGGTATATTGAAGGTATCTATATACAAATACGCCACAATAAAATTTTGAACCCCCCTTTTTTAGGGCACCGTTCTCTTTAAAGGATATAACTTCCTTTAATCCAGAAGTTTGAACTCCATTATACAGGGGGCGTGGCATCTGACATACAGACTAAAATGTGAAAACCGTTGTATCTCTAAAACCAATTACGCTGGAGAAATGAAACTTGGCACTGATGCATATATTGTAAATACCCCACTTACGGCGAAAAATGATAGATATTGGAAAAGAGGGCGTGGCACTTCCAATACAAACTGAAATTCTCATATCGCTTAACTCTGGAACCATTATTCTAACATCCTGAATTTTAAAGCAGCTATATATGATAACAATACCGCACTTATGGCGAAAAATTGTAGGTTTTGGAAAAGGGGGCGTGGCATCTTCTATACAAACCGAATTTCAAATATCGCTTATCCGTGGAACCGCTTTTGTTAACGTACTTATGGCGAAAAGTGGTTTGTATTTTAAATACACAAAATGCCATTTCCATATCGCTTATCTCTAGAACTACTTATGATAAGGCTATGTATACACCTACACCTACAAATCATAAAATGGCCATAATCATTCAATAGGGAAGAATTTTCTCCCAGATTTCAAAATAGCTTTGAATGTTTGTTATTTTGTGGAAAGGTTTATAGAAGGATTTTGGTTCCGATAGTGGGCGCAGGAATTGAGAGCTATCCTAAAGAATCCTATTTATGGTCACATTTGCTTCATCTTTTGAATACTTGGTACCCAAACATGTAATGCGAAAATATTGATTTTTGGCCCAGTCTTGACAAAACCCGTGTGAACACCTTCGAGTTACTTTCTTAACTTCTACCGATTCTGATTAAGAGAAAGAGGATGTAGATGTTGGAAATATAGTTTTTAACCTTCCCAAGGGCTCTGAGACCAATATAATTGAAAAACATATTTATAGTTAAAATTAATTTTAAAGCTTTACACTGCAAAGAAAACACTATTTAAAGTTTGAATGTAAAATTGTTTAATATATTCAATTATTTTTTAATGAATATATAACTTATAACTACATAATTGCTTTTTTATATATATTTTTTTAGTTATTTCTCCGAAATGTCACTGCCGGAGTGAGAACTTTCATCTGCTTCATCAGTCGCAACTCTTAGGTAACTAAATATGACAATTTTTTCGTACAGACTCTGCTTGATATAATATGGAACTTGACATAGTAGTATCTAAAAAAAGATATCATGAAGAGCTCCACAAAAAAAAATTAAGAAAAATACATGACAATACAGTGTTTAGATTATCCAAAAAAGTTCGGCTTTGTTCATATTTTTTGATGAAAAAACGCCTAACTTTGACACATTACTCTAGCTACGTCTCTCATCAGGATATCGTTTTTTATGCCAAATGCATTATTTTCAGCGTTCTGGCACACCACTTTTTAAAAATGTCTATTTGATTTTGTAATTTTTAGAAAACTAAGTTCAAAACATCAAATTTGACCTCCAAAAAACTACTAAAGTGGGCTTTAAAACACCAAAGGATAATTTTTTCTATGTAATTGGACATTTCTTAACAAGTTGTAATTATCAAAACATAAAAATTCCACTTTGATTTTTTTCCGGCTGATGTCGTCATATGGTCCATTGTGCAACGCGACGTAAACATTTTTGTTCATATTTTCTGATTTGCGCTGCGTCCAGCGTTGACGTTTCGCTTAGATTTGCGCTGTTTAAATATAAATTTTTCTTCGTTTTGCTAAATTTTTTCTACAATTCATATCAAATTAAAGTAACAACAAAAATGAAGTTTCATGAACTATGTGAAAGTTTAAATCTACACTGCAACTACTACAACTAAAGGAACGTAAAGACTTCCGACCGCTTCACATCTGCGCGGATCCACCAGCGCATAGTGGAAAAAATCGTTTTGTGTAAAAAAAGGTGCCTAGTCGATTATTCCTTTTTAAAAAGTTTCGTTATTCATTTTACTGTTAGGAGATGCTGGCCCTTTTTTTAATATTCGTAAAAAATAAAACAAATTCAGCACAAACTAAAGATCGATTCCTGGTCCCACAACATGGACGTTTTTGCAGGCAATGGCAAATTACCGTATGTAATTTTGGCATGATTGAAAGTGCTGCCACATATTTTTTTGACAAACATATGTTCTTTCGCTTATGATTATCATTGTGCCATGATTTTGTTTCCAGTTTTGTAAAGTTCCTTACGAGACTTAAAATTGCTCTAAATTTAACTTCAATTTTTGTGATTTACAGTTTTGGTGTCTTCAAACTAAAAAAAAGGCACCAAGTACCAAACTTTAAAATTTTCGCGTTATAAGTTAAGAGAAGCACTAAATTGGCAACAGTGCAAGCAATTTTTGAATTAACAAGCCAGAGACGAATTAGCGCATCGAAAGACGCCCCACTAGACGCCACCCGACTCGTTAAGCCAATAGTTTACTTAGCAAGACCGACTCGCCTGCGCACTTGTTCAGCCTTTTATACCCGTTGCTGCATCATTGTATCGTAGTACGTTACAAATATTTATCACATACATACGTGCTTTATATCATTATTTTTTATTTATTACACTGTGCAAGTTGAAAACTTTGGCAAAGGTTTTGATAGTTGATCTTACTTAATTGCGGCATTCTAAATTCAATGCATTCTTCCGTTTTATCAGACTGGATCCAGGTTTTGAGATAACGGTACTTGAAAATTTGCTTAAATTTTAACTTGTTTCTAAATAACTGTCTCAATCTTTGAGTTATTAAAAAAAGATTGCACGTGACTATTTTTTTATAGTGAAGGTAATGTTAAACAAGTAAGAAAGTCTAAGTTCGTGCGGAGCCGAACATTAAATACCCGGCGCAGGTACTAAGTATATGATTTTAACCTTTCCGAAAGCTCCCGCTACATGGTAAGCCGGGGTGTTACAATTTTGAGTAAATTAGCGTCCTTAAATTTCGAAATATTGAAGTTTCAAGCATTTCTGAATTTTACCGTTATATGAAAAGCGGCCTCAGTTTTAGTCTGATTTCAATAATTTTCAACGTTTTGCATTTATATGGCAAGCACAATAACCATACCGAGTTTAGTACAAATTGGTAGAACGGTTACCGAGATACATATATGTGAACATAAGTAGGCGGTGCCACGCCCATTTTCCAATATTTTATCATAAACGTATTTCGTGGTAATTGTTAAAAGCATCAATTTTGAATAAATTAGCTTTACTATTTATTGATTTATCGAAGATTTCGTATTTCTCCAAATTACCGTTATATGGTATGTGGGCGTGGTTATTGTCCGATTTTAAAAATTGTCGGCCATTTGGTTTGCTGTAGCAAGGCTAACAAGTGTGCCAAGTTTGGAAGAAATTGGTGAAGCGGTAACCAAGATATACACATGTAATCACAAGTGGGTGTGGCTACGCCAATATTCCAAAAAGTCTAAAAATTATTGTAAATATCAATTTTGAGTGAATAATTTTCAGTAGATACTAAGATATCGCAGTTTTCGTGTTTCTGAAAATTACCGTTATATGGGAGGTAGGCGAGGTTATTGTCGGATTTTGCATAATACCACCCGTCCTACGCCCGAAAGAAGTGCACGTACAAAGTTTTGTTAAGATATCTCAATTTTTACTTGAGTTATCGTGTGCACAGATGGGCGGACGGACAGACGGACAGACAGTCACCGCTTAATCGATTTCTATTTTCATTCTGATCATGTATGTATACATTTGTCTATATCTATCTCGATTCGTTTTGCCTGTTACAAACAACCGTTACGTGAACAGTTATAATACCCTTGTGCACAAGTGCGCTCGGGTATAAAAAAAGTCATGAGCAAAGTTTTAGTAAAATAACTTTAAAACTCAGGGAGTTCGTTATGAAAAAGAGTTAAAATTTAAGCAAATTTTTAAGTACCGTTATCTCGAAAACTGGAGCCAATTTGATAGAACGGGAGAATCCATTGAATTTAGAATGCCTAAATTAAGTGAAATTAATTATTAAAACCTTTGCTCAAAAATTTTAAAATTATAGAACAGTGTTACCAACCAGCAGCTTAATAGAACTTGCTAAATCTTCCAAGGCTTTTGCTACGCGCCCAAAGGCCTGGGCTTGTGGAAGCATCACCTGCTTCTTCAACCTGCTGTTTTGCCGACTCAGCTTGCACTTTGGCGGCTTCAACCTGCATCTAAAGATAAAAGACGAAATATAAGGTAACTTATACTTACCATCATAGCATCAGCCTGCTGCTTTGCTACTTTAGCAAAAATCTCCCGCGTACTTTCCATTACGGACATTCGCTTCAAAGTCGAAGTTCGCCTGGACGTAGAAGCATTTTTAGTTCCTGTCGATTTAGTAGACTCGACGGGAGTAGCAGCTGCATCTGCTCTTAAAACCACAGAGTAATCAACCAGCACCTATGCATCTCCGTTCTCAAGAGAAATTTGAAGACTATAATTATATATGTATATATAGCATTTTCAGTTTAAATGAAACTTTTTTCAAATGAAAGGAAACCATTTTCAAACAAAGCGGAACCTTTTTCAGATTAAATGCAACCCTTTTCAGGTCAAGCGAAACCATTTTCAAATTCAATGAAATCTTTTTCAAATTCAATGAAACTTTATTCAAATTAAATTAAACTTCCTTTTAAAAATGTTTCTTTAAATTTGAAAAAAGATTCATTTAATTTGAATAAAGTTTGATTGAATCTGAAACAGGTTTCATTTAATTTGAAAAAGGTTTCCCTTTATCTGAGAAAGGTTTCATTTAATTTGAAAATGGTTTCGCTTAACCTGAAAAAGGTTTCCTTTAATTTGAAAAAGGTTTCACTTAATTTGAAAATGGTTTCATTTAAACTGAAAATGCTATATATATGCTCCGCTGGAATCGAACTTAGGTATTCTTCGTTACGATCGAAATGAAAGAAGAAGAGGAAGAGAGAAAATATCTTCCGAAATCAGCTGTTTGCCTAGGAATGTGTGAAATCGAAACAAAACAAAGAAATATTTGCCACCAAACTATAGCAGCATATGAAGTTAAAGTTTGTAAATATTTTAAAATCACTAAATATATCTAGCATCACTGTAATTTAAAAATAAAATTTAAGTGGAAACATAGGCTGACTTCCAAAACGTATCGATACAATGTTTGGAAAGTATTATACTGCGGTATTCAAACTGTTTGTAAATGCAGAGTTGCGACACATTGCATATGTTAAATATTCAATTTATCAATGAACAATTGTTCTGAATTTTCCATTTTTAAAACACCAATGGTAACCAAAAACAAAAGAAGCATCAAATTTGATTCTGATGCGCTGATTGCTCTAGCGATGCGTTTCGATAACTTTTCGAATGCGTTTTGGAAAAGTATACATTGTCAACATTTTGTAGTTCGGCGTTATGGGACATTATACTTTGTACGAATGCAAAGCAATTGACGTTTTGGAAGTCAGCCATAATTATAAGAATGAAATCCATAGCCGCGGCGTTATTGCTTGAAGAGAAGAATGAGTCCCAGATTGCTGATGTGGAAGTTGAAAGGCGGAGATTTAGGGACATGTTTGATCTTTTTCAGATGAGTGAAGAGTGATAAGAAATTCATCTTGAACTGTATTACTCATCGCTCAAAGTCAGTGAAATTATAAACGTTGTTTGAGCACTCCACAACATTTGCATTTACTACAGAGTGGAAGATTTAAACGCAAATGAATCCCGTTTTGAAAGCCGTCAGGAGGAAGGGAAGAACAAAGCTTATCTTTCCATAGCAAATCGAATTCGAGACAACATACGCACCTCTTTTTAAAAAGTTAGTAAAAACGAGTGCAATAATAAAAGCATCTTTTTTATGTAACTTCACATTTTATGTATGTATGTATCTATGTGCATACATCTGTTAATTTTAAATAAAAAGAATAAATTGTATTCAGTACATTTCACAGTCTTATTTATAGATAATGTAAACAAAAACGCCTGGACTTCCAATTTGAAAACGTCGCGCAATATCCGTTTTGGTTGCCATTATTTGAGCCAATTTTTCGTATTTCCCGTATTACCGCTCGCGAAAACACAGAAATCGAGAAAATTCATTTATGATGACTTTTACAATCATGTACAGTATATTTTACTTAAATTTCTTATAAAATTTTATTATTTAAACCCACGAAAATAACAATCGAAACGTCCTCCGTCAACAAATTTGCAACTTAGAAAAACGGAAATACGATCGAAATGTAGAATAGGTATAATCGTAAATTTCGAAGATTGATCGAAAGGAAACGGAACGCAGAATACCAAAGTTGCCAAACGGAGAAAATTTCGATTCGAGTCGAAATGCAGAATAGGGCTGATTGAAAGGTGTTGTACGTTGTGACAGCTAGAAATCGAACTACCTTAGGTCAATATTGTATTCTGGAAGTGCAAGAAAAACGGGAAGCGACTTTTAGTTGAAAAAGTACTAAATTTTATGTCTTCTCAACAGCGTCTACGCGGAAAGCTGTTCTGCGCAAAAATACTGTGGCCCCTTATCTAGTTTAGTCTAGGCAAAACTAGTTTGACCTTATACTAGGTTCACATATAAGTAGATTATCCTCATTTTCGAGTTTAACACCCTAATCTGTAATTATAACAAGAGATTAGCCGTATAAAATTCGTCCCTTGTTAATCTGTAATTATAAAATAATCTCAGATTTAACCGATAACTTTTCGGTGTCCATCCTAGTTTTATCGATTGTTTTTGCGAAAGAGAGGAGAAATTCCAAATGTAAAAGTAAACAAAAATGTACGCTAGCAAGTAAAAGGGGTTTGTAAAGGTATTTTTAATAAAATGTTAAGTTAAAATATATTTATATTGCTTATTATAGCAGAAAAACGTGATCACGGTGGCACAGAGAAGAAACATAAATTTTCCTTGAGATGTGGGAATAACAAGCACAACAAATTTGACGGCTAATAATCTGAGATTTGCCTGTGTAAACGGGGTGATTAAAAAACTAGCTTTGATTGAGATAATATTGATATGTGAACATAGTTTAAGATCGAGTTTGGCCGGTAACATATATATGGCTTGGTAGTCTCATAAATTTTTAGATAATTAATATAATAAAATTAGGCGTGTTTCTGTTCACAGAATACCCAGCTAGAACAGTATAGCTTATAAAATTCCTTATATGTGCCGCATCATTAAGAGAAGTATCCCTTATGAATTTCAAATGCTTCCCTTATAATGTACAGGCCAAATAGAGGAATTCATTTACGTGTCATCTTTTGTCCCCCTCTTTCATATGGGCTTCTCGCTCGCATATATCAAACAAAAAAAAACTATAGTGTGAATATATCAGGTTTGATAGCTGTTGACCATACCAATAATGCCCATACTCAGTTTTACAAAAAATTCACAGTTCAAAAATCTGAGTATAGCGGCCAAACCCTTTTCACAAAATTTTGAAAATTCTTCGTTTTTTGGCCTATATTTGCTTTGTATGGTATTTTCAACAAAATCTAGGCCAAAAACCGATAAATGCTCAAAATTTGGAGAAAAAAGATTTTTCAGATTTTTGGATCGTGAAAATTTTTTTTTCTCGGAAAACACGAATTGATCTAGTAAATCTGAGTATGAGGCATTATTGGTATGGCCAAGAGCTATCAAACCTGATATATTCACACTATAGGTTTTTTTTTGTGTCCCACAGTTTTATATAAAGGGTACTTTGAGGGATCATATAACCAGTTCACGAATATCCAAATTCGTGTCATACAGCAAGCCTTGTCTACTTTTTAATGTTTTATTTATTTGTTTTTGAAATCAACGATTATTTCAGAATTTATAATTAATACGTTGTGCTCATTTTAGTAAATCCACTTTGATTTTTAATTGTACAAAATTTATTATATACATGCAGTATCGGTCATATCAATAGCAACCCCATTTCAAAGTGATATTATTTCCCACTCATGTTTATTTATTTATTTCTATGAATTTGCAATAAAAATACAGTTCAATTTCCAACAAAACCCATATAAACCCAATTTTAAAACTTCGTAGAAAACTATAAAAAATACAACAAATTTTCAACCAAAATTCAAGCTTTTTCTCAGAAGTGTTATAACTTTTTTGAGCCCCTTCAATTTTAGTCTAAGTATATTAATTATCGTTGATTTTTTAGATTCGATATAAAAACAAACTATTCGTCTTCCATATAACGAAAAATGCGACTATATATTGGTGGCTAAGTGGAAGATCGACCTATCTCGGCAGCCAGGTCAAAAACGCCTGATATCAGAAAACTTTTTAACAACGCCCCATTTCAAAAATTGGCTTAAAACACCCTATTTTAGAATTTGATTGAAAAACGCACTATCCCAGAACTCGGTTCAAAAACACCCTATCTCAGCTGACGATTAAAAAACGCCCTATCTCAGCACATTTTCAATATATTTTCGTTTGAGGTAGGACTTTTTTGGACCGAATAATAATAATAATATACTATATACATATCTAGTTTCAATATAAAAAAATTTATGTTCACATCATGAATTATGTATACATATCTATGTCAATATATGTGATGTGTATGTACGTACATCTACATATCGTCGTTTAAAGACAAAACCGTGTATCAACAAAATGCAAAACCGCGTATCAAGATAGTGGAAGCCCACGTATGCGAGGTTGCAAAAATTATTTTCTAGAGAGTAAAAACACGCATATTGCCTAATGGTTTTTTTTTTTTTAAAGCAATCGCATTTTTGGCTAGTATATTTCAGGAAAAATGGATAAGGATTGAGCCAAGAGCTTGTGTGAGCAAATCCAATTTTTAGCAGCAAATGCAGTTACGCGGTTTTGCATAATGACGATACGCGGTTTTGTACTTTAAACGACGATATGTAATTAACAGGAAGGCAGCAGTCTAATAGACGGGTGGAACAGGAACGCAGCACAGCAGAAGCGTACAAAAAAATCTGCAAATAAATGGTTTTTTAGGTTTTTAACTAACAAAAGCCTGGTTTCAATTTACTTCAACGTGTCTAAAGCACAACGCACACAATAATGCAAAGGCGCAACAGGAACGCAACACTATAAAAAACCGGCGGAGCAATATACAGGCGGAGCAGGAACGCAGCACAGCAGAATCGTCCACAAAATCTGCGAATAAATGGTTCATTAGATTTGAAATAGCAAAGAGCTGGTTCCATCTTACTTCAAAATATCTGAAGGATGATGCACACAATCAAATTCGGCCGCAGCTGCAGTTCATCATAGAATGCTGCAAATGGAATGGTGCAAAGACCCAATAAATGCAAAATTATAATTTATTTGTAAAATAATTGGGTTTTATTACAATACTTACCAAATTTCACGTAATTAAAAAACAAATGTCAGCGAATAAGAACAAAACCAACAACGAAAATTGAATCAATGTAACTTGTTTAGAATTTTTTTCTAATATTTTGGGAAATGTTCAGTGAAACTAGCAAAGAAAAAACACAGCTTCTCCTAAGGTAGTTCAAGATGGCGGATTAGAGCGAGAAGTTGCCAACGTATAACACCATTCATTATTGCATCATGATATATATGTATGTATGAACATATCGCACATTTGCTGCAAGAGTGTCAACAAAAAAAAAAAATAAAAAACTCGAGAAAAACAGCTTTAAAGTTTTGAATTTATATATACATATGTACTCCCATAGTAAAAATCAATGCATATTTTGTTCTAGTGAGATACTGGTAAACGATATAGCCGTGAAATTTTTACACAACATAGAAGAAAAGGTAACGATTATTTCTGCATACTTAACTCGATCTTTGTTTCTTCCCTGCCAGCCAAAAGTGGTGAAAAATATGGTGAAACCGCGGGTTTCGGTCACTTCAAAACTGGTGACAAAACTGGTGACATTTGTATGGGCGGTGTGCAGATTGCCACCACTTTCCCCCTGTACGTGTGAGCCTTGCATCACTGTCGCACTCATTCAGATACTTCGTAAGGAAAACATATAGCTGCACTCGTCTAGCATTGCCCCCTTCAGCCGGCTCAGCGTTGCATTTTCTTCACAGCGAATTCAAAATAACCTTAAAAACTTTAAATAAAAAATCCTAAAATGTTTTGATTTTTATTTTGCAAAATTAATTTTCAAAATTCATAATATACATACTTAATAATCAATACTATGAATAAGACTTGTAATTAACATTAATAAATATATTTTTACATACATACATATGCGCTGGCTTAATTTCTTATTATTAGTATTACTCATTTGCACATAGATGTTTAAAAATTTGGAAAATTTCTATAAGAAAGTTAAGCGATTTTAATATTATAATCAAAAGAAAGGTAATCGATTTATCTTTCTTTTGATATATATTAAAAGTTGCAAATCATTTAAACTGGTTCACAAAAATTCTGTTTCATTACAACTTTGCAAAATTTGATTGCGTTTTTTCGACTTATATATAGACGTTTTCAAAAGTTGCAAAATTTCTATAAAAAAGTTAAGCGATTTTAACAATATTATAATCAAAAGAAAGGTAATCGATTTACCTTTCTTTTGATATATATTAACAGTTGCAAATCATTTATGGTGGTTCAGAAAAATTAAGTTTTCTTACAACTTTGCAAAATTTGACAAGTTGGACCTACACTTTGAAGGTGCTCCTGGCGTTGAAGGTGCTGAGGGCGGAAGGTACTCATGGTGCTCCTGGCGATGAAGGAGCTGAGGGTAGAAGGTACTGGTGGTGCTCCTGGCGATGAAGAAGCTGAGGGCAGAAGGTTCTGATGGTACTCCTGGCGATGAAGATGCACGCGTTGAAGGTGCTGATGGTGAATCCCAAATCTGTAAACAAACAAAAATATCAATTAAAATTTATAAACATATAAAAAGTCTCAATACATACCTTAAGAATGTGACTAAGTAGCTGCTGTTTTGCAATCTAAAAGAAGAAATTACATTATAATTAAATAAAATTGTTAAATACGTATTCTTACCATAAAAATTTTCGTAAAGTGACATTTCTTCACAGTATGTATACTGTCATCAAAACTCCGATGTTTCTAACTTGCTCGCTCTAACGCATAGAATTCTTATTAGAGTACGAATTCTTATCGGGCAAGTAGCTCTAACAAAGGGACATTTTTTGACAGTTCGAACAAAAAATTTGTAAGTGTGTGGGTGAGATGACTAAAAAGTTGTGAATGTGTTTGTAAATCGTTTGAATTTTAGGGGAAAGTGGTGAGCCGTGGCTGGCAGGGTTTTTTATTATGACACTATTGAAGTAAATGTGCGATATGTACATAAATACGTATGTATACGAAATTTAATGGTTTTTTTTAAGGCGTATGTACGTACATATACAATATACAATTGTATAATCGCACGCAAATACAATATACATATATATTTGTACTAATATCTTCCTCCGGAATACTTTCCACACATTGGCTACTCCCTTCCACATATTCTGCGCCAAGTAAGCTCAAAACTTTCTGATCTAAATCAGAAAGTGGAGCTGTTAACATTGCAGCATTTCCTGTTGCCGCCATTTGCTTCCTGCGCTCTCTTGCCTTGATGGAAGTCCGGCTTTTCCTATCGCGCCAAACCTAGTACAAAAATTGCAATTATTGTGTTTTGCAGATATCATCTACTATAACTTACTACTTGCCACTGAGCTGCAGATTTTTCAGCACCATTTGTGCTATTTAGCAACATTGCTAGCTCTTCCCATTTCCGGCCATGAATCGCAGAGAACTTGCCTTCCGCGAGGCCCTTATTACCAAGGAAAAAGTCCAGCATCGTAGTAGCTCTATCGCTTCTGTTTTTTTTCGTATTATATTCACAAACAACAATCACAATAATAATACGCGCAACAAAAATCAAATTTTCTTTTAAATATTAAGTGTCAAACGTAAATATTTATCTTTGCAATTAACGAAAATCGTCGTAAACTTCTTTACCGACATGCCTAACGAATTATGTCGTTGTGTGTTTTTGAGAATGGCCTATTCGCTACTGCAAGCTACAAACGTCGCTCATTATCATAACGATTATCGGTCGGTAGGAAAAATGCGAATCGCACTACTGGAGTATTTAAGAACCTGTTGTAAATTTTGCAAATGTTCTTCATTACTCTTTCCTGTTATCAAAATATCATCCAAAAAGTTAATGACGTTCGGCGAGTATTGCAAAAATTTTTCGATTTCCCTTTGAAAAATCCTGGAAGCAGGCTTTATGCCAAAAGGCATACGATTCATTTTAAACACACCTCTATGTGTGCTCCAGGCACATAGCAATTTTTAAGGTTTGTCCAACTCAAACTGATAATACGCTTTCGCTAAATCTAGTACATACGAATTTAGTAAAAAAGAATTTTTAGTCTGCAATTACGCGAATAGATCCATTGGGTTTCAAAACTGGAACTAAGGCCGTTCCACAAGCGGATTTCTCCACTTTTGTGATAACCCCTGAGTTTTCCAGTTTTGTTAACTCATCCACGACTGCCGACCTAAACGCAATTGGAATAAGGCGTGGCTTCACACATATTGGAGTCTGATCGCCTTCTAAACGCAGATGTACTTCATCGTACTTGTATCTCCCGAATTCGTCACCTAAAACTGAATTATATTTAGGGAGTAAACCCTTAAGATGGTTGGGGTTTGGAACTTGAATACTTTGCACTTCCTTCCATACAATATCAAAAATTTTTATTGAGCTTGAGGCCGGTTTTAATGAAAAACTTATTGTGGAAAAGCAACAATAATTTGAAAAAAAATGGTAGAAGTGATAGCTATTTCGAAAATCACCACATTTCCTTATCAGACTTCTTTCAGTAGGATTCGAACCGACGATCCCACTGACTCAGTCAGTGTCCTATGCACTGTGCTAAATTCGCCTTGTGAATTCTTGTTGCTTTTTTGCACTATTTCATTCGTTAAGCCAACTACAATCAAGCGCAGCTGTTGCAGTGCTATTTAAACTTGTTCGTGTGTTTAACTTTTAGGGGTGCTCGTCCTTAAGTTATTTGTTTTTGTTATTTTATGGCCTTATAACAATTATATTCAACAATTTTTATTGAGCTTGAGGCCGTTTTTAATGAAAAACTTATTGTGGAAAAGCAACAATAATTTGAAAAAATAGCAGGGTTCGTATTTGTACACACATGCTCTGCTCACACACACGCCAGAAACACATTCAACTTGCACTCACTGCTCATGCACATTAGTGTGCATAAGTGGAAAACAAACTCTGCTCACAGAAAAGTGTGTGCTGTTTGTTATTAAGCACATGCACATGTGTGGTCGCCGATTTTTGTACAAATTTCAGCCCATGCACATGCACATAATATATTTTTAAAAGAATTTGTTTATTTAACGTTATTGTTTGAAAGACAATTCAATAAAAAGTGAGATGTTGTTTGTTTTTATATGACAGAAAACATATTAAAAAATTATTTTAAGATTTGAGTTAGAAATCGAAGTGTATAAGTTTCTCTACGCAAAGCACACACATGTGCGTGTGCTTTATATTAATAAAAATAAAGTACACACATGTGCCCGTGCTTTTTACCAAACGGCACACATGTGATGTGAGCAAGTTTTTAATTTTGTATATGCACAGCACACGTGTGTGAGCGTAAAATGTTAGGATGTGCTGCGCATGTGTGTGCAAATACGAACCCTGAAAAATAGTAAAAGTATAGCTATTTCGGATATCACCACATTTCGAAATTAAACAAACTAAAACGAAGACATTTTCAACAATCCATCTTTGTTTCATAATGATCTCGATAACAGTAGGGAATAAATGTGTATTGTGTGTTTTTAAAATATGTTAAACAAAGAGCTCTGCATAAAAATATTGCGGAAGGCTTAACCGATGTTGGAGTGATTATGGTTATTTATTTTTTCTCAGAAAGGTGTTCTCTGCAAAAGGTGTTCATCCTCTTTTCTTCGCAAAACAGAAAGAGAATTCTACTTAGTGAGGGTTATAATCCCTAAGTGCGGCCGAAGGCCGCCTACGCAAAAAATGTGTTCTCTGTAAGAGGTATTCAGCCCCTTTACTTCGCAAAACAGAAAGGAGAATTCTACTTAGTGAGGGTTATAATCCCTAAGTGCGGCCGAAGGCCGCCTACGCAGGAAGGTGTTCTCTGCAAAAGGTGTTCAGCCCCTTTTCTGCGCAAAACAGAAAAAGAGTTCTACTTTGAAAAAATCGTTCAATGTTATAATATATTAACTGAATTATGTTCAGATAATAGCGACATATTTGGCATCGATTCAGAGCCAATAACAGCAAATAATTTTTATAAGCAGCAAATACAACTTACAGATCCTACTCCTGTATACAGAAAAAATTATAGAATCCCGCACGCCCACAAATTAGAGGTAGAAAAACAAGTGCAAAAATTGGTAAAAGATAATATAGTCGAACCCGCTACAACAGCGTACAATAGTCCTTTACTTTTATTTCCAAAAAAGTCACTGCCAAATTCAAGTGAAAAGCGATGAAGGTTAGTCGTTGACTACCGCCAAATTAACAAAAAACTAGTTGCAGATAAATTCCCTTTACCAAGAATTGATGATATTCTTCTTGACCAACTTGGAAGAGCAAAATATTTTTCATGCTTAGATCTC